>NC_050090.1:14763293-14998538 GCF_009764565.3 Dermochelys coriacea
ACCCAGTATTCTGGGAAAACACTAAGACCAGTCCTGCTGCATCGCACCTGCTGATCCAGCCACATAGGGGGAGCACGTGTCCGTGTGTGTGTCTGTGTGTCCCTGTGTGGGCACGGGGCCAGTACATGGCAGGACATGGTGGGGGAGGCTGGGACACTTCTCCCCTGACTGGCTGCATAGTTCTGCACCGTGGCACAGCTGGGTGGGCATGGTTGCCAGAGGACACCTCCCCCCAAGCAAGCACTCACCTGCGGGGGACCCCTGAGTTTGACTGGGACATGCAGCCAGACCTGGGGTACCCAGATGGGTGGGGGACAGTGGGGTTTGCACCCTGTGCTAACGAGGCTGGACTCAGGGGGGAGGGATCTGGCTGGAGAGCAAAGGGAGTGGGGGGCTCAGAGGGGTGGGACAGGGAAGTGGGGGGACGCTACCCAGGTACCAAAACTTCAGCGCCCCAAGTCTCCCTTGTTCAAGGGTGTCTACCAGCCCCACTGCGGCCCCCACGGCTTTGGAGAACCTGCTGCACAGGTCTCCTGGTGCCCTGGCCACTCCTCTGGCCAGGTGTTTGCCTCCCCCCCGGCTGGGTTTGCTCCCCGATTCGCACCTGGCTGCTGCTCCCTGAATCAAGGGGCCCAAGCTGGGAGCCCCACAGCAGATGGGACCCATCTGGCCTGATGTTCTAGGGCTGGTTCTGGGGGGGCTCTAACCTGCTCCTCTGTGCACCCCCACCCCACGCTACGCTGGGACAAATTTGGAATTTTCTGTAGCAATGTTATTAAGCTTTTGTCTGCCTCAGTTTCCCCTGCATTCTGCACAGCTATGGGGTGGGGGGCAGGGGGTTGAGTCTGCTCTTGGGGCAGGCGATGGGAGCTGGGGGTGTCCCCCCCATGGGGTGGGTCATTGACAGTGCAATGTGGCCCCCCAGCAGACACCCCGGAGGGAACTGGGTCTCCCCTGAGGGCCCCCAGCTGGAGCCCAAGGGACGGGGCGGGGGCTGGCGGCTGACCTATTTGAGGTAAGATGGCAGGTAGGGGGAGGCCCGAAGATGGGGTCACAGCAGCTGGGCTGGGCTCCGGGCAGGGTCTGCACTCAGGAGACGGCCTGGCCCCCGTCTTCTGCACTGGGGGGCCCTGCATCGCTGCCATCACCCCCGCCATCCCCGTGTCCGCTGGGGGCCGCCCCAAGAGCCAGGGGCCCACGGACCCATCTGGAGGCCACGGGGAGGATGGGGGGGGCCTAGCCCACTACGGGTTCACACCCAGGAGACTGGGGCCAGACGGGGCAAAGCCCAGCCCCTGTGATTCCCCGACGGACCCCCCCGCTCCCTTCCCCTCCCCTCACCTGTGCAACCTGCCCGCTCCCTTTTGCCCAGGCATCAATGGGGCACCGCTGCCAGGAGTGGCCACTAGGTGGCAGCAGGAGACAAATGAGTCCCTGCTGGGGGCGTCCCATTCATCATGCGGGGGGAGGGTGGAAGCCCGGGGTGGGCAGGGGAGCCCCCCCCCACCAGGGAGAAGTGGGGGAGTCTGCGGAGCATGGGACAGGGGCAGCTCCAGGGGGGCAGGAGGGTGTCAGGGGCAGGGGCAGCAGTGGGAAAGGGGCCTGGCTCAGAGCTGTGGGGGGATCTGAGTGGAGGTAGCAGCTGGGCTCTGGTTCCTGGCCTGGGGGACAGGGGCAGGGGGTGTTTGCCAGGGATCCGGAGTTGTGTCCAGTGGTTCCCCCCCCCACACCCCCAGTGGCTGCTGCCCCCCCACCTACTGACCCTCCTATGACCCCCCAGTCTGTTGCCCCCCAGCAAAGCCCCCAAAAAGGCTCCGCTCTCCCCTCCTGGGGAAACATGGTTTTCCGCCCGGGGCTGGCGGGGAGACTTCGGTGCCAAGCCATGGCAAGGAACCTGGGCTGGGGGAGGCGGCGGGGGGGTCAAAACCCCCCTACTCGGCCCCGCACCTGAGACTGGCTTGGCAGGCGCCTGGGTGGAGAGACCGGCTGCAGCCAGGGAACAAACAGGCGATGAAGGGCTCAGGGACACCCGGTGCCAGAGGCTGTCGTGAAATAATTATCGTCTGCCCCCCCCCCCCAGCACCTTCTGCAGCTGGAAAAATTTCAGTCAACATGGAAAAAAAAATCCCTAAAAATGAAAGTCCCAGAGTCAGCCGCAAAAACTACATAGAAACGAACCACGGCCGGACAGACCCGTTTATTGTCCACACACAAGAGCACAGAGATGGCTGCGGGTCGGGAGTGAGGGGCACCGGCAGGGCTGGGGGGAGCCCTGGGCCGGGCAAGCAGGGTCCTGCGGGTCAGGAGTGAGGGGCATGGGCAGGGCTGGGCGGGGGAGGGCAGGGGCAAGCAGGGGGCTGCGGGTTGGGAGTGGGGGCACTGGCCAGGCTCGGGGGGGGGCACAGGGCTGGGCTAGCAGGGGGCTACGGGTTGGGAGTGAGGGGCACCAGCAGAGCTGGGGGGAGCCCAGGGCCGGGCAAGCAGTGGCTGTGGGTCAGAAGTGAGGGGCACCGGCAGGGCTGTGGGGGGGACAGGGCTGGGCAAGCAGGGGCTGTGGGTCGGGAGTGAGGGGTACCAGCAGGGCTTGGGGGAGCCCAGGGCTGGGCTAGCAGGGCGCTGCGGGTGGGGAGTGAGGGGCACCGGCAGGGCTAGGGCGAGCAGGGGGCTACGGGTTGGGAGTTGTTCTTGTTGGGGTACGTTGAGTCTTTGGAGTTCCAGGACCCTGTGGGGGGCTGCGCAGTTTCCCACCCCCCCTTCTCATCCATCCTCTGCACCAGGGTTCGCTGCAGCATGACACTGGTACAAGGGTTGGGAGAGAATGGGGAGCAGAGATAGGCCTCCCCAAAGCCACCTCGGGGGGACCCCAGGATCCGTCACTGGGCAGGACGACCTGTGAGAGAGAGAGAGAGAGAGAGAGAGAGAGAGACACAGGGGCTGGAGTCAGACGGGGCACGGGAGATGGGGGGGAGAATCAGGCAGAGGGTTGGAGGATCCCTTCTGAGGTCCAGCCCCCCAGGATCCTGCATGTGGCTGGGAGGGGTGGAGACTCTCCCCCCCCAAAAGTTGCTTCCCTTTTTCATGGCCGTTTCGGTTCCGTGTCGGTTTCCGAAGCAGAATCTCACGGGTGTGGGGAAGAGGGGAGAGGACTCCTGGGGGGGAGCAGGGAGACACTGGAGTGGTAGTGTGGGGGGCAGATAACAGTGGGGGGCAATAGCCCTCCAACCCCAGTGAGAAGCAGGCCCCAGAGAACCAGAAGCAAAATCCCTTCAGCCCCCGCTCCACCATCTGAGCTGCGCTGTGGCCCCCCCAGTGACACTCTGCCCCTCCCATGCCTCCCACCCCACCATTCTGGCCTTTAATACCACCCGCCTTTGGCTCTGTTCTTTCCCACAGGCCCCCCCTCCCCCAAAAAACCCAGGAACCCTGGGGAGGGGGGATGGAGCAGGCCTGGGTCAGACCACTTCTGGGGGGAGCAAGGCACAGCCCCTGCACCTGGGACTTGGGGCCCTGCAAGGAGGGGGACCCTAGGGAACTGAAGGGCTCATCCCCCCACCTCCTGCTACACACACACCTCCCCCCAATCAAGGTCAGGGCCCCCATCACGCCAAGTACCACACAGCCCCACAGTCCTGCCCCGAGGAGTTCCCCATGTGAACAGCCACAACAGATGGCACCAGGCTGGGGCTCAGCCAGATGGATCCTTGTTCCTATTACTGGTGACGACCCCCTCCCTCTGCCACCACCCCTCTCTGCGGGGTAATACTAGGTTCCTTGGCGGATTTACAGGGGCCTTGGGTCCCCTGCACCCCTCCCAGGAGTGAATAACCCAGGGCCACCAGATGGGTGCACCCCTAGAGGGCAGCATGGGTCTCCCCGCCTCTGTATCTCAGCACCCAGAGTCCTCAGCCACTTCCCCCCCCAAAACCCACCCTGGGTTTTCTCCATAGCTCTGGGGAAGGAGTGGGGACTAGTGGTTAGAGCACATGGGGTGGGATTGTATCAGGGAGCCAGGACTCCTGGGTTCTCTCCCAAGCTCTGGGAGGGGAGCGGGGTCTAGTGATTAGAGCAGGGGTGGCTGGAAGCCCGGACTCCTGGGTCCGATCCCAGCTCTGGCCGAGGAGGGGGGACGAGTGGTTAGAGCAGGGCGGGGAGATTGTATCAGGGAGTCCGGACTCCTGGGTTCTTTCCCTGGCTCCGGGCGGGGAGGGGGTGTCTGAGGGAGGATCAGAGAACCCAGGCGCCCGAGTAACCCCAGCCCTCACTTACCTTTGGCCGCTCGCGTCTCGTCTGCGCCCCGAGTCTCCCCCCAGCCCTGCGCCAGGCTCAGTCTTTAAACCCCCCCGGGCCCCGCAGCCAATGGGGCGCGGCGGGAAGTGCCGCTTCCGGCCCGGGGGGAAGCGAGCGCCGAGAACCGGGCTCCAGCCTCATAAACAGGAAGAGACGGGGGGGGGGGAGCGGAGGGAGGCGAGAGAGTGTTAGGCGCACGCAGCCTCGCTGGTGGCACCCGGAGGGGAAACTGAGGCACGCAGAACCCAGGAGTCCTGGCTCTCAGCCCCTCCCCCCTGCTCTCACTACTAGACCCCACTCCCCTCCCAGAGCCAGGGAGAGAACCCAGGAGTCCTGGCTCCCTTCTCCCCCTCCCTCCCTCCCCGTTCCCTTTCATAGCCAGGAGTCTCTGGCTCCTGCGGGGATAGTCTGGCCCCCCAGCTCAGGGAGGGGGCAACAGCGGTACCCTGGGGCTGGGAGACAGGGGTAGGAAACAGACTGCAGCTGGCTTGGGTGTCTCCCCCCCAGCTCACAGCCCCCACTCCCCCTGGCCCAACGTGTTCAGGTAGATCCCCCCTCAGCTGTGTGTGTGGGGAGCCCAGGGCCGGGCAAGCAGGGGGCTGCAGGTTGGAAGTGAGGGGCACCAGCAGGGCTCGGGGGAACGGGGCTGGGCTAGCAGGGGGCTGCGGGTCGGGAGTGAGGGGCACCGGCAGGGCTGGGGATGGGGGACTCTGGGCTCGGCTGGGCTGGGGGCTGCGGGTCGGGAGTGAGGGACACTGGCAGGGCTGGGGGGAGCCCAGGGCTGGGTTAGCAGGGGGTTGCGGGTCGGGAGTGAGGGACACTGGCAGGGCTGGGGGGAGCCCAGGGCTGGGTTAGCAGGGGGTTGCGGGTCGGGAGTGAGGGGCACCAGCAGGGCTCGGGGGGACAGGGCTGGGCTAGCAGGGGGCTGCAGGTCGGGAGTGAGGGGCACCAGCAGGGCTGGGGGTGGGGGACCCTGGGCTTGGCTGAGCTGGGGGCTGCGGGTCGGGAGTGAGGGACACTGGCAGGGCTGGGGGGAGCCCAGGGCTGGACTAGCAGGGGCTGCAGGTCGGGAGTGAGGGGCACCGGCAGGGCTCAGGGGGACAGGGCTGGGCTAGCAGGGGGCTGCGGGTCAGGAGTGAGGGGCACCGGCAGAACTTGTGGGGGGAGCCCGGGGCTCCCCATGTCCCACCTCTTTGTTAAGCCCCCTGCGTCCTCAGCCCCCCAGGGAGCACACACCCCTCAGGTGCCCCCCAGGCTTTGCCATGCCCTCCCGACCACATCCTCCCACAGGGAAGGTATCAGGGGTGGGGGACGGGTGGGTGGGTCTCTGGTTCTCACGTTGGGGGTGGAGGGGGACAACGGCAACAGGAACCGAGAGTCAGCCGCACCCCAAAAGGGTTAAGAACAAAACAGGTAGGGGAGGGGGGTGGGGGCATGGGCACTGCGGGGTCACAAACCTCAACTACAAAGGGGCTGTGGGTTGGGAGTGAGGGGCACCGGCAGGGCTGGGGGAGCCCAGGGCCAGGCTAGCAGGGGGCTGAGGGTCGGGAGTGAGAGGCATCGGCAGGGCGGGGGGTGGGCCAGGGCTAGGCTAGCAGGGAACTGTGGGTCGGGAGTGAGGGGCACCGGCAGGGCTGCGGGGGGCACTCTGTCCCCTACCTTCAAGTCCAGAATCCTCTTCATATCTCTTCCTTCACACTCCCGTCCCCCATCCTGCACCCCCAGCCCGGCCTAGCCTGGACCCTGCACCCTGATCCCAACTTGGACCCCCTGCTCTGCACCCCCATCCCAGCCTGGATTCCTGCCCTACACCCGTCAGCGGGTGGGGTGCAGGGGGGCAAATTCACTTTAAGGACCCTCCCTCGGCCCCAGCCCCTTGCCCTGGGCTCCCCGCGCCCCAGAACTGATGCGACCCAACCAGGTGAGAGAGACTCTGAGCCATGTGGGATCGGGGTGGGGGGCATGAAGGGGCAAGGGGCAGTGGATGTGGGGGGCAGGGGGCAGTAGGGGACGGGTCAGTGGATGTGAGGGTCAGTAGAGGGGAAGGCCAGGGCAGCAGTTTTGCCCCAAATATTCCAAAACCCTAAATCATGCCCCAAACCACCTAGATTCTCCCCCAGGTCTGTGGGGCGGTAGCCAGGTTGGGGGGACGGGTGGGGCTGGTCCTCACTGCCTCCCGGGACTCCGGGACCTGGGAATTTATCAGGGACACCCCCACACCCCCACAGCCATGTCCTGCAGCGTCACTAGGGCTGGAGGAGAGTGGGGTGGAGGCCCAACAGGGTGGAGGGAATGGGGGGCAGTGGGGTGTGGACACTGTGCTGGTGGGCATTGGGGGATGTTGGATTGGAGGGGGTCTCCCCCGCTGTCTCCACCTCAGCTCCCATCCCTCCAGTGCTGAATCCAGCCCAGATCTTCCCACCCAGCCCTGCCTGGCCCCTTAATGTCGGCCTGACGCTGATCTGTCCTGACACCCCCCCTGCCCCCCCCATGCCCCGTCACCCTGGGGGCTGCATCCGGCTCCCTGTCACCAGCTCTGCTGCAGTGCTGCTGGGGGGGGCAGGAGGAGGGGGACAGCGGATAGAGGGGGGCAGTGGGGGTGGTCTGGGGCAGCCAGGCTGGGGGGCGGGTGGGACTAAGGGGCTGGGATGAGGGGGCAGGGGGTATCTGCCCCCCCCCACACCTGGTGTCCTCCCCACCCCACAACGCCCCCTGCTGGGGGAGGCCAGAGCTGGAGTAGCCAGGAGCCCCCCCCCGGTTCCCCACAGCTCTCCCCCGGCTGATGAAGGGGGGGTGACACTAGCACAGGAATAGCTGTGGGGGGGAGCAGAGCCACCCCCCACCCCGGATGCCCCAGGTGTTTCCTCCACAGGCCCCCGGCCCCCCCGCCCTTGTTGACAGCCAGAAGCCGTTTCCGTTGACAGCCGGGTGCTCCCGGGGCTTGCTGCTGGCTGGGGTGTTTATTGTAGGGTCTCTGCGGCTGGGAGGCGGAGGGGCCCGAGGGTCTGATGGCGGGCGCGGGGGGGCCCTTTCCCATACAGCCAGCCGGACAGACGGACAACGGGGGCCTGTTGTTATTTACAGACGGCCTTTATTGACACACCAGACAACCTACCACAGCGGGGGCCTCAGAGTGAGGTCAAAGGGGGGATGTCACAGGGCTGGGGGGACAGGTCAGGGGTTGGGGCGGGGGGAGAATTTGGCCTTTCTCCCCCACCCCCCAGGATCTATCAGCCCCAGATGGGTCCATCCCTGCAGGGAAAGATCTGGGGGTGAGCGGGAGCTGGGGGGGCAGACAGCCCCCCTCACCCGTGATGGGTGTGTGGGGGTCACCCACTATCTCATCATGCCCTGGGAGGACGAGGAGCTGACACCTTTCCCAGAATCCTTTGCCAGCCTGGCCGAGTTGACGTGTCTCCCAGCATCCTTTGTGAGGCCTGAGCGCTTCTCCTAGCATCCTTTGCCAGCTCCCCCTGGTTCTTTACTGCCCCCCTCTCTGGGGGTGAGGGGAGGGGAACACAAGAGAGGGGGGTGCCCCACACCCCCCCAGGGAGAGGGAAGGCGGACGTGGGGAAGGGCTCGGTAATGGGGAGGTTTGTCCCCCCCCAACGCACACCACAGTGGGTCACAGCATCTCTAATAGACAAACTCCGACATGCGGGAATGGGAGGGGGTGACTGGGGATTGGGGGGGCAGGGGGCTCCCTCAGATTGGGGGGGGCAGAGGGTTCCCCCTTCCTGGCTAGGACTTACCCTGGGCAGCTGGGGGAATCCCTGCACCACCCCCACCCACAGCCATGGGGTCTGCCCCCCTAGGGGGGCGGGCACAGCCCCCACCCTGCCCCCCCGAGAAGGATCCGTTTTCTCCCGTCATTACAGACGGGGCCAATATTGAGGGAGCTCCGGGTCCCCGCCAGGGACCTGCACAGGGACCGACACGCCGGGGGAGATGAGACCTGGGGGCAGAGAGAGACGGGGCGTTAGGCAGTCAGGAGAGAGCCCCCAAGGACCCACCTGCCGCAGAGACTGTGCCCAGGGGCAGCTGGTCCACACAGGCCGTGCCAGGCCACGGAGCCTGTGCCCAGGGGCAGCTGGTCCACACAGGCCATGCCAGGCCACGGAGCCTGTGCCCAGGGGCAGCTGGTCCATATGGGCTGCGCCAGGCCTGGGGATGTATAAGAGACCAATGCCCATCACCCACTAATCCCATAATGCTGGGGGTGGCCCCAGTGGGTGGGGGGTAAGACAAAGCGTTGACGTTGCTCCCAGAATCCTTTGCCCGCCCCCCTGGCGTTAGCCCTGCTCCCATGATGCTTTGCCCCGAGGGTCCCCCCCTCACCGGTGGAGGTGCTGGTGCCGGCGCCCAGACTGGGGCTGCCCATGTGGGCCGGGAGCTGGGCCGGGCCGTAGGGGTCGTAGCCGCGCCCCGAGGAGCTGCCCGGGATCATGCAGGAGAAGGACGAGGTGCCCTGGCTGGCGACTGGCTGGACAGCCTGCGGGGGGGGGGTCTGTGAGACACCTTTGCTAAGCCCCCTGTAACCCCCCTGGTCTGAGTCCCCCCCACTGCCCCCCCATAAACCTCCCTGGGCTGAGCTCCCCCCATGCCAACCCCACATACCCCCCCAGGCTGAGTCCCCCCTCATACTGACCCACATACCCCCCTAGGTTGAGGCCCCCCACACACACCAACCCCACCCCTTGGGCCGAGCCCCCCCCATTTATTCCTCCGGGCTGAGTGCCCCCACCGACCCCACGTAACCCTCACAAACCGAGTTCTCCACCCATTCGGACCCTACATACCCCTTCCCTGGGCTGAGCCCCCCCCACCAACCCCATAGATCCCTCCCAGGCCAAGCTCTCCTCCCCACGGACCGCCCCCAGGCTGACCCCCCCTCACCCCACATCAACCCCATGTGCCCCCCCAGGCCCTCTCCATGCTCCCTCCCCAGCAGGTCCCAGCCCCCCTCACCTGCATGGGAAGGCTGTTGGCCATGGAGAAGCTGGGCACGGGTGGGAGGGCTCCATAGCTGTTGGGGAGGGGGCCGTCGCTGCGCCCCAGCATGGCACCTGGTGGGAGAGGACAGTCATCCACTAGCCGGGGTTGGATATGGCGTCCTTTAGGGGAGTGTTTTGGCGGGTGCGGGTTGGGGTAGGGACACAGCAGGACCGTTCTTAGTGTTTTATACTGCTTGCCTCAGTTTCCCCTGTGTGTTACTCAAGTATCTTGGTAGTGGGACGACGGGGTGTGAGTGCTGCAGCGACCCCTAGAGGGCAGGTGGGATATTGCCGCCCGGGCACAGAGACCGGCCGACACTCTGCAGCCTGGCGACTGGTGGTAGTGGGGGGGGGGGGCGGTACTTGATCTGGCAAGTGGTGGCACAGACTGGGGTGTATGGGGGTGGGGGTGGAGGGGCTGAGGGAGCCATGGGAGATCCCTGATCCAGGAAACGGTATGGATGGGGGACAGGAGGGCAGTGGGGATGGGGGGCAGTAGAGGGGGTATCAGGGGGCAGTGAGGATGGAGAGCAGTGGGGGGGTACTGGGGGCAGTGGGGGGTACTGGGTGTCAATGGGGATGGGGGGCACTGGGGGGTACCGGGGGCAGGGGGGATGGAGGGCAGTGGGGGGATGCCAGACAGCAGCGGGGTGTACCTGACCCGGCGGGGGGCATGGCCGGGAAGGCCCCGCAGCCAGGGAAGGCCCCGCTGCCCATGGCCAGGTGCCCGGATCCACCCGTCTGGCGCCGCTGGTTCCGTAGCTTCTCCTCACGCCGCCACTTGGCCCGTCGGTTGGAGAACCAGACCTGCGGGAGGGGGGGCAGGCGTCAGGGTCCCTGTGCAGGTGGAGCCCCCCCAGACAGCGCTGTCCCCCCAAAGGGCCTGTGGGGGGTTCCCTCAGGGTGGTGAATGAGGGTCCCCGTTGGAGGGTCGGAGATCTCCTTTGGAGTGGGGGGTTTCCCCATGGGGCTGTACCAAGGGTCTCCCCACTAGGGGTTGAGTGGGTAACCCTGGAGCCAGGGGGTCTCCTTGGGGCAAAGGTGTCCCTCTGGGGGGGGCCTCTTGGGGCAGGGGGCCACTTCTGGGGATCAGGGGTGTCCCTGGATTTGAGGGGTCTCCCTTGGGGTGGGGAACCCCTGGGTGGATTAGGGGGTCTCCCTTGTGGTGGGAGGGCCCTGAGGGGATATGGGGGGGTCTTCCTCACCTGGATCCGGGCCTCGGGCAGGTCGATCTTGGCAGCCAGGCGCTCGCGGGCAAAGACGTCGGGGTAGTGAGTGCGCTCAAACTCTGTGTGGGGGGGGCAGCACAGTCAGAGACAGGGCCCCCCACTCAGGCCCCCGTATCCCTAGAGTCCTCTCGGCACCCTCAAAACCCCAGTGCCCCCACCAAGTGCTGCCCCTGGAGCCTCCCATGCACATGGAACCCAGGGATCCCCGGTTCCCCCGCATTTCCGACCCCCCAGGATATGCCCAGGGCTCCCCAGGTTCCCCTGCATCACCAGCCTCCCAGATACGCGCAGGGTTCCCTGGGTCCCCCCACATCTCCAGTACCCCAGTGTGACAAATTGGGAAAGTTCTTAATATTTTCTCGTGATGTGTGTGCCTCAGTTTCCCCAGTGTGTCTAGGTGGTGGGATAAGGGGGTGTGAGCGCTGCAGCGACCCCTAGTGGGCAGCTGGGTGTGATGGGGTAGGGAGTATTAACCTGGGAATGTTGCGGGGGCGTTTCGCTCCTTTACCGGCTGCTTTGGTACTGATGGTGGTGGGGGGTACGGGGGGGGGAGCTTCCCTGTGGGGACGATACTGGCGCAGGTGACCTGAGCCCAGCAGGGGGCTGGGGCCAGGTGACACCTTCTGCCCGGGAAACTGGACAAAGGTTGGAGGAGGGGCTGAGGGGGGGTGGCTGGGGGAGGCGGCGGGAAGGAGTTTCAGTTTGGGGCTGGCTGGGGGGGAGGCCCAGAACCGGGGTCTGGGCTCCCCAGCCCCCCAGAGGGACCTGACTAAGGGGTCCTGGTTCCTGTACCTACAAGCTCTGGTTTGGGCTGTGTTCCTGTCAGCTAATAAACCTTCTGTGTTCCTGGCTGATGGACAGTCCTGGTGAATCACAGGAAGTGGGGGGCGCAGGGCCCTGACGCCCCCACACACCGTGACAGTGGGATACCGCCCCAGGGCCACCTGGGCATAGAGACCGGCCAGCCTGGCAACTAGGTCCGGGGCTGGGCTGCGGGAAGGGGTCAGTCTCCTGGTTTGGGACTTGTGCGGGGGGGGGAAGGAGTCCAGGGCTCCACGCTCTGGGTCCCCCCAAGATGGACTTTGCTGTCTGTGCTCACCAGCTCTGCCCCACGCTGTGTTCCCGTCGGCAAATAACCCTGCTGCGTTACCCACTGGCTGGGAGTCCCGGCTGGCTGCGGGGTTGGGGGGCAGGGTGAGGCTTCCCCAGGGGTCCCATCCGGGTGGGCTCTCTGTGGGGAGCTCATGGGGTGCTGGACGCGCTGCGGTCAGACCCAGGAGGGCACCGAAGCCGAGCAGGCTCCCAGCCCTGGTGGGAGGGCACCCCAAGGGGAGACGCTGCCCCCGAATCCTGCCTGGATTGGCTCTGAGCAGTTCCCGGGACACCTGGATATGCCCAGTCCCCCCACATCTCCAGCCCCCCAGATACACCCAAGTGTGACAAAGTGGGATTATTGTTCATAATATTTTGTCTGTGGATCCGAGACACCCCGACAGCCCCGGCCTGTGACACCCCAGAGTCCGGCTCATACCCACGCTCCCGCCCGGCCCCCCATCACCTTTCTCCAGGGCCTCGATCTGCTCCTGGCTGAAGGACGTTCGGTTCCTTTGCAGTTTGCGTTTCAGCTGCAGCCGGAGCTGCGAGTCGTCCGGGTCGTCGGCACTGGCCCCGGGCAGGGGCTCGGGCTCCAGCCCACCCTCCAGCTGCTGGCAGCTGTCTAGGGGTGCGAAGTGGGGAGACGCATCACCCCTCCCGGGGAAGGGTCTGTGGGAAGGGGAGCCCCCCTATGGACTAGCTCCCCTCGTGGGGAAAAGGGGCACCGGTAGGGCTGGCCTGGCAGGGGCTGCGGGTCGGGAGTGAGGGGCACCGGCAGGGCTGGGGGGAGCCCAGGGTTGGGCTAGCAGGGGCTTTGGGTCAGGAGTGAGGGGCACCGGCAGGGCCGGGCGGAGCCCAGGGTTGGGCTAGCAGGGGCTTTGGGTCGGGAGTGAGGTGCACCGGCAGGGCTGGGGGGAACCCAGGGTTGGGCTAGCAGGGGCTTTGGGTCGGGAGTGAGGTGCACCGGCAGGGCTGGGGGGAACCCAGGGTTGGGCTAGCAGGGGCTTTGGGTCGGGAGTGAGGTGCACCGGCAGGGCTGGGGGGAACCCAGGGTTGGGCTAGCAGGGGCTTTGGGTCGGGAGTGAGGGGCACTGGCAGGGCCGGGGGGAGCCCAGGGCTGGGCTAGCAGGGGACTGGGGGTCGGGAGTGAGGGGCACTGGCAGGGCCGGGGGGAGCCAAGCCCTGGGCTGGCAGGGGGCTTCGGGTCGGGAGTGAGGGGCATTGACAAGGCTGGGAGTCATGAGTGAGGTGGGGGACGGTGATGTTGGGGGAGGCTGGATAAATTCTCCCCCATCTCTGCCCCCCCGCAGATCCCGCCGCTGCTCCCCCTGTCCCAGCCGTGCCCCCCCATCCCAGCGCTGCCCATGTCCTGTATCAAGGCCCGTCAGCTGGCGCTGCACCCGGCGCCCGCGGGGGACACAAACCCGCCCATCAGCTCTGCCACCCTGATGCGAAGTGACAGCCCTGGCTGGGCTCGCCCCCCCCCCAACATGATGCTTCCCAGCCCCCGCTGGGCAGGTGACAGGCCAGGGACCGAGCGCCAGAGCAGGGGGAGGGGCTGAACCCCACCCCCTGTTCTCCCCCCCATCACCAGCCTGGCCTCACCCCTCAACCATCTTTTTTTGTGGGGGGGCTCTGCTGGGGTCACAGTGAGAAATATCCCCCAGCAATGGGGCGGGGGAGGGAGATGAAGGAGGAGGGGGAGGGTGGAGGGAGAAGGAAGGGGAAGAGGAAGGCAATGGGGGAGGGGAGAGGTGTGGGGAGAGCAGAGCTAGGGGTCAGGGAGGGATCCCGGCAGTGTGGGAAGGGGGTTGTGTGGGGGGCACAGGCTGGCAGGGGGGTTTGGGGATGGATCCCAGAATGGGGACGGGGTGCTGTGGGGCGCACAGGCTGGGATGGGGGGTTTCCCAGCAGCGGGGGAGGGGAGAACAGGCTGAGGGCTCAGGGCTCCCCCCTCCCCTGCCCCTGCCCCACACCTACCTGGGTTGGGCTGCCCGGGGACCAGCCCATCTGGGTACCAATCCTGCCGCCCGCCCCAGCCCGTGCTCTGAATGTTCAGCATCTTGATCTTCTCATACATTCCATCTGCCCCCATGGACCGGCGCCGGGGCGGCGGGGGGCGGCCAGGGGGTCACCCCCTAGGCAGGGGACTTGGGGCAGCAGCCGTTCCGGGGGCCTGCCGAGAGCCAGACGAAAGACACAGCCGGTGAACGGGGACGCAGGGATGCGGCTGGCTCTGGGGTGGGGCGCGGGGGCCGGCGACGGGGGCAGCAGATGTCTCTGCCGCAAAATCAGCAGGCCCCAGGCACTGCAGCGTCCTTCACAGGACCCCCCCTTCCCCCCCAGGGGTGCAGCTGCCGTGCCGGGTGGCAGGGGGCGCTGGGGAAGGAGGGGCTCCTCCTTTGCCCCTCACTCCCGACCAGCAGCCCCCTGCTAGCCCAGCCCTGCACCCCCCGAGCCCTACCAGTGCCCGTCACTCCCGACCCGCAGCCCCCTGCTAGCCCAGCCCTGCACCCCCTGAGCCCTGCCGGTACCCCTCACTCCCAACCCGCAGCCCCCTGCCAGCCCGGCCCAGCCCCCAGCCCACAGCTCCACCGATCCGGGGACCCAGCCACATTCTCCCTTTGCCTGTGACTCACACACAATGGAGCCGGACCGGGGGGCTGGGGGGGCTCAGGTTTCTAGCTCTGTACAGGGGGCTGGGCCCAGCTATCCCTGCCTCTGGGAAGGCTCTGGTCCCTGGGCACCATTGCACAAAGGGGGAAACTGAGGCACGGGGGAGGATTGCTTCTGCGGAGATGTGAATTCTGCTGGACACCCCCCGGAGCCTCCATGAAGCCCTCCCCCCCATGTCACAGTGAGCCATTGGGGGGGGCACCGAGCTGGGGCGGGGGCTAAAGGGGCTGTGGTCAGCCCCCCAGGCTGGGTTGAGAGTGGTTGGCCCCTCCCTGCAGTGGGACTGGGGAGAGACAAGAGGGACCAGACAGGCTGCCCCAGACAGCGGCAGCTTCATCCATCCATCCGTCCGTCCGTCCGTCCATCCATCTCTGTCAATCCATCCATCCGTCCATCCATCTCTATCCATCCATCCATTTCTGTCCATCCATCCATCCATCCATCCATCCATCCGTCCGTCCGTCCGTCCATTTCTGTCCATCCATCCGTCCGTCCGTCCATCCATCTCTGTCCATCCATCCATCCGTCCGTCCGTCCATCCATCTGTCCATCCGTCCATCTCTATCCGTCCATCCATCCGTCCGTCCGTCCGTCCATCTCTGTCCATCCATCCATCCATCCTTCCGTTCGTCCGTCCGTCCGTCCATTTCTGTCCATCCATCCATCCATCCATCCATCCATCCATCTGTCCGTCCATCCATCTCTATCCATCCATCCATTTCTGTCCATCCATCCGTCCGTCCATCCATCTCTGTCCATCCATCCATCCATTTCTGTCCATCCATCCATCCATCCATCCGTCCGTCCGTCCGTCCGTCCGTCCATTTCTGTCCATCCATCTGTCCGTCCGTCCATCCATCTCTGTCCATCCATCCATCCATTTCTGTCCATCCATCCATCCATCCATCCATCCATCCGTCCGTCCGTCCGTCCGTCCGTCCGTCCATTTCTGTCCATCCATCTGTCCGTCCGTCCATCCATCTCTGTCCATCCATCCATCCGTCCGTCCGTCCATCCATCTGTCCATCCGTCCATCTCTATCCATCCATCCATCCATCCATCCATCCGTCCGTCCGTCCATTTCTGTCCATCCATCCATCCGTCCATCCATCCGTCCGTCCGTCCGTCCATCTCTGTCCATCCATCCATCCATCCATCCGTCCGTCCGTCCGTCCATTTCTGTCCATCCATCCATCCATCCATCCGTCCGTCCGTCCATCCATCTGTCCATCCGTCCATCTCTATCCATCCATCCATCCATCCATCCATCCGTCTGTCCGTCCATCCATCCATCCATCCGTCCGTCCATCTATCCATCTCCATCCATCCGTCCGTCCGTCCGTCCATCCATTTCTGTCCATCCATCCGACCGTCCGTCCATCCATCTCTGTCCATCCATCCGTCCGTCTGTCCGTCCTTCCATCCATCCGTCCTTCTCTCCATCCGTCCCTCTCTGTCTGTCCATCTCTGTCCGTCCATCCATCCATCTGTCCGTCTGTCCCTCTCTGTCTGTCCATCTCTGTCCGTCTGTCCCTCCCTGTCTGTCCATCTCTCTCCATCCGTCCATCCATCCATCCGTCCGTCCATCCATCTCTGTTCGTCCGTCTGTCCATCCTTCTCTGTCCATCCATCCATCCGTCCATCCGTCCTTCTCCATCCATCCATCCATCCATCCATCCATCCATCCATCCATCCATCCGTCTGTCCGTCCATCTCTGTCCATCCATCCGGCCGGCCATCCATTCATCCAGCCACTTCCATCCATCTCCATCCATCCATCCCCCCCACCCCTATCGATCCATCTGTCTCTCATGTCATACACCCTCCCTTGCCAGATCCCCTCCCCTACCCCCCTCAGGGTGGGTCTCTCTGCTGCCCTTTAGCAATGTTGGGCTGTCCCTCCCCGTCCCCAGAAAACACCCAGTTGAGAGGGCCCCCCTGACTCCTATGAGCACAGCTTGAGAATCGAGAGTGAGGGGCACCGGCAGAGCTGGGGGGAAGCGGGGGCTGTGGGTCGGGATCGAGGGGCACTGGCAGAGCTGGGGGGGAAGTGGGGGGCTGTGGGTCGGGACCGAGGGGTACTGGCAGAGCTGGGGAGGAAGCGGGGGGCTGTGGGTCGGGATTGAGGGGCACTGGCAAAGCAGAGAGTTTCCCCATTCTGTGTCCTGTCACCCCCCAACACCCCAGCCTACCTGGAAATGCGCCGTGGCCCCCCCAGTGTATGGGTCTATCCCTCTGTGAAGCCCACATGACCTGCCCCACCCGAATGCCTGAGTCCATGGGTGGAAATACCTTGGATCCTGTCTGGCTCTGGTGTGTGGATCCCGGTGGGATTGGTGTCAGTTATTGGTTTGGTACTGGTGGGATCGGGTCGGTGCCGGTTCCGGGTCGGTGCCGGTGGGATCGGGTCGGTGCCAGTATCAGGTCAGTACCGGTGGGATCGGGTCGGTGCCGGTTCCGGGTCGGTGCCAGTATCAGGTCAGTACCAGTGGGATCGGGTCGGTGCCGGTTCCGGGTCGGTGCCGGTGGGATCGGGTCGGTGCCAGTATCAGGTCAGTACCGGTGGGATCGGGTCGGTGCCGGTTCCGGGTCGGTGCCAGTATCAGGTCAGTACCGGTGGGATCGGGTCGGTGCCGGTTCCGGGTCGGTGCCGGTGGGATCGGGTCGGTGCCGGTACTGGGTCGGTCCGAGGGTACTAAAGCCGCGAGCACTGTCCACCTGCCTGCAAAGTAAACATGGGAACAAAATGCAGAGGCGGGGGGGAAGGATGGAAAATCCGCCCCCTGCCCTGGGGGGCAGCCGCACAGACCCACCCTTCATGGATGTAACTGTACTAATGAGGTGGGGGGGAATTGGGAAAGGTCCATAAGGGAGGGGCAAGGACCCCCAGAAAGGAATCCCCGGGGATTTGTGGGGATGTGGCACCAGGGACCCCCCCATTTTCCTGGCTCTGGGAGCCCCCCGATTCCTCCATCACACCCCCAGCCTCTCCGATACCCCCATTCTTCAGTGCCACAACCCCCCTCCCACCCTCTGTGACCCCCAAACCTTGGCACCACGACCCCCATTCCACCAGCACCACGACCCCCCCGCACTCCCCAATGTGCCCATCCCAGGCCCCCCCAGGCGCTCTCGCCCCACATACCTTGCCTACGATCCTGGACAAAGTCAGGGTCCCCTCATGGGCAGCCTCTAGCCCCCCATTGTACCAGCTCCACACCTCTCTGAGCCTCCCTGGCTGGCCCCCAGTGCCCCGCTAGGCACCTATCTCTGCCCAGCTCCGTGCCAGGTCTGGCTGCCAAGCGGGCTCGTAGAGAAATAAATAAAGTTCCCAGGCGCTGGGGGGAGGCGGGGGGGCGCTGGGGGGGATGGACGTGCGGGGGGGGGGCCAGGCCACCGTGTGGTGACATTTGTGCTAAGCCACAGTGTCAGCTTTGAACTTAATTCTCTCCAATGGGTTGCGGAGGGGGGGTGTCGGGGGAGGAGCGGGGGGGCCGGGGGGACCGGGGGGAGCAGTCCTGGGCGATCAGCCCACGCTCCAGTGCTTGGAGAAAACCCCCAGAGCCACTCAGGACTGGGGACACATGGGGGTGGGGGGCAGAGCGGTGGGGGGAGCAGAGTGGGGGGGTGGTCTTCTCCTAACCCCACTGTCCTCAGACTGCCAAGTCCCCCCCGCAGTGGAGGCAGCGCCCCCCATAGGTGATTGGAGGGAGCCTGCCCAGCCCTGTGGGCCTATGGGGGGGGGCAGGAGCTGGGGTGGGGGGATCGGGAAAGGTGGGCGCAGTCCTGGGCAGGTAGGAAAGGGAAAAGGCTGGGGGTGGGGGCAGGGCTGGGCAGACAGGGGGCTGCAGGTTGGGAGTGAGGGGCACCCACACGAACTCCCCCCCCATCTCCTCTTTCCTGGGCTGGAGCCCCATGGAACAGCACCTGGGAGGGGAGTGTGGCCTAGTGGTTAGACGGGGGGACTGGTGGCTCCCCCTGTGTCACGGGGGGGGAATCATTGCTGATACCAAGTTGGTTACACCAGCCCCAGCCCCAGACCAGGCTGCTCCCCACGGCCCCGGCCCCATAGCGCAGCTGGGAGCTTTGGGGTCAGCCTGGGCCTGCCCAAACCCACCCGCTCTGTACCTCCCTGCCACCCACAACACCCCCTCGTCTTCCCCATCACCCCCCACCTCCTTTCTCCTGTACCAACCCCTGCACCACCACTGCTCCGGCCCCCCCGTTTCCCCTCTGCACGCCCCCCCGCCCAGCCCCCCTCCAGCTGGGCAGCGCCGGCCTTGCTCCGATTCTTCGTAGCCTGGAGCCCCATCTCGTGTGTCTGACACCAGATCCTGCCTGGCAGCCCCCTCATTCCCTCCCCCCGCTGCCTGGCAGCCTCCTCCCCCCTCTGCCAGCCCCCCCAGCTCTGTCCTCTCCCGTCTGACAGCCCTCACCCCCACCGGCATCCCTCCACTCCCCCTGCAGTCCCCAAACCTCACCCGGCATGGGGGGAGCTCTCAGAGCCCCCCATCCTAGGCTAGAAAAGGGGGGAAGTGACATCTCCTCCCCCCCATGTGCAGCCCCCCCAAGAAATCCCCTGAAATCCCACAGCCCCCAACTTTGTCCCCCAGAAATGGGGCAGCCATACCGCATGCCTCTGTGACATCCCCCCAGCACTGCCCCACATACTCCCCCAGCTCCCTGAGCACTGACCCCCCCCCCCCCCCAGCTGAGGGGAGCTGGGGCAGCAGTGCTGGGTGAGGGGGAGTGATGGGGAGGCAGGGGAGGGGGGCTGCGGTGGGCGGTTCTGGGAGTGGGGGAGGCGGTGCTAGAGGAGGCCGGGGAGCTGTGGGGAGGAGCTGGGGGAGGGCAGGGAGCTGTGGGGCGGCCCAGGGGGCAGGAGGTTAAGTACAAATCCGTGTAGCTGAGACAATGTCAATTAAAAATGCAAAGCGAGCGAGTGGGAATGGGGGTGGGGAGGAGCAAAGTGCGGGGGGAGGGACACGGGGGAAGTGGGGCTCTGTCAGAGCCCATCTATCCACCCGGTCAGGGACCGGGCCAGGGCGGAGGATGGGTCAGAGATGGGGGGCAGCATGGGGGGGCATGTTTGAGTAAGTAATTCTCCCTCCCCACCCAGCTGCCGCATCCGGGTCAAGATAGAGCAGACCCTGTTGTGGAGACAAAGCCAATAATCCCCCCCATCACCCATCACAGGGAATCCCCTAAAACCCCACCCGGATGCCTGGGTTCGCCCTTGGCCTACCTGTCGGGTCACATCCTCCCCATGAAAGGCACAGGGATTGGAGGGGCCCAGATACCCCCCTTCCTGAATGCTGACCTGTCAGGGACCCCCCCATCTCTCACCCGGGAGCCCCTCCCCGCAGCCCCTCGCAGCCCCCACCCTGGCCCCATCGGATCCGATTAGCACCCAGTCCTGACAGGAGCCTGATCTGGCTAATTGTGGCTGCCGAGCTGCTGTGCAAAGCACCCGGGGGGGTGTCTGTTTACCCCCCCCCCCAGCCCGGACACCCCCCATCAATCCATTTTCCCAGCAGCCCCTGCAGATCCACCCCACCCCCCTATGGGACAGATTGGGCAGGGCGGGGGGGCTCAGCTCCCTGATTTACAAAGCAGGGAAACCCGACCCCCAGAGAGCTCGGAGGGGAGCAGTTCACAAACCCGGAAGCCTGGGTTCTATTCCTCTTTGGTTCCCCCCCCCACCTTGACCCATAGCAGAGAGGCCAGGGGAAGGGGCTGCGGGTCAGGAGTGAGGGGCACCTGCAGGGCTGGGGGGCTGCGGGCCGGGAGTGAGGGGCACCGGCAGGGCTGGGGGCCTGCAGGTCGGGAGTGAGGGACACCGGGGGAGCTGGGGGGCTGTGGGCCGGGAGTGAGGGGCACCAGCCTGGCTGGGGGGCTGCGGATTGGGAGTGAGGGGCACCTGGGGGGCTTCAAGTCGGGAGTGAGGGGCACAGGGGGAGCTGGGGGGCTGCGGGCCGGGAGTGAGGGGCACGGAGGAGCTGGGGGGCTGCGGGCCGGGAGTGAGGGGCACGAGCAGGGCTGGGTGGCTGCGGATTGGGAGTGAGGGGCACCGGGGGAGCTGGGGGGCTGTGGGCCGGGAGTGAGGGGCACTGGCAGGGCTGGGGGGATGCGGGTCAGGAGTGAGGGGCACCGCAGGGCTCTCTCTTCCCTACTGGCAGATGATGCTGCAGGAGGAGGCCAGCTCAGCCCCCCCCACCGCTCACCGGCCCCGCTGAGCAGAGGCCAAACACAAGGTGGCGTCAGGTGACCCCTCCCCGGCCTACCCCAGAATGTGTCACTTCGATGTGGGGCGGCTGAGCGGAGCTGCTCCCTCCCCCCCGTCATCCAGGATCCCAGGGGTGCCCGCCAGAGTCACAGCCCAGCCAGCTCCCCCCCCCGCCCTGCCGGTGCCCCTCACTCCTGACCCGCAACCCCCTGCTAGCCCAGCCCTGGGCTCCTTGCCCCATAGCTCAGGGCTGTGCCCATCCCACACCCCAGGTGTTAAGTGACATACAGGCCCCAGGGGACCCCGCCATGACTGGGGGCAAACCAGCCTTGTAGCTGGGGGGGTACGCGGATGCGTCTGGCTCCTCTCCGAGGCTTCTGGGGAGGGCTGGGCAGAAGCAGAGCAGCTGGTGCCCCCCCCTCCCATGGGCCAGGACCAGCCAGATAGGGAGACAACTCCAACTGGGAGCCTGGATCTCTGTCACGAAGACACATGGGGGCGGGGGAGCCCAGGACTGGGCTGGCAGGGGGCTGTGGGTCAGGAGTGAGGGGCACGGGCAGAGCTGGGGGGAGCCCACGGCCGGGCAAGCAGGGGCTGTGGGTCGGCAGTGAGGGGCACCGGCAGGGCTGGGGGGCTGCGGGTCAGGAGTGAGGGGCACCTGGGGGGCTGCACGTCGGGAGTGAGGGGCACCGGCAGGGCTGGGGGGAGCCCAGGGCTGGGCTGGCAGGGGCTGCGGGTCATGAGTGAGGGGCACCGGCCTGGCCATGGGGGTGGAAGGAGGGGACAGGGCTGGGCTGGGCTAGCGGGGAGGGGGGTGCGGGTGGTCACTGATTTCCTGCAGAGATTCATTAGCACCTGCCCAGAGCACATGGGGTCTAATGACTCAGGGGTGGGACCTTGGATCCTGACTCCTGGGTTCTCTCCTGGCTCTGGGATGGGGGCCCAGTGGTTAGTTCGGGGCGGGGGCTGCGCGCCCGGACTCCAGGGTTCTCTCCAGGCCGCAGGCCGAGGTCTCTGGATACCAAACCCTGAACCTTGTTTAACAGGTTCTGCTGCCTGTTTCCACCTTTGACCATTTGGGCCATGGAGCTCCTCTGGGGCAGCCTGCCTCAGTTTCCCCTCTGTGCACAGCCCTGATCCTGGGGGCTCTGGGTCCCACATGGGGCAGTTGGGCAGTTAGACAGTGGGTCCCGGGGGGGTGCAGCTCCCCTCTTCCGTCCCACCCCACAGCTGCCCCAAAGCCCGGCCCAGGCCCCCATACGCAGCACGTCACCGGCTCGGACAGGGAAAGCAGGGGCTGTGCTGCCCCCTGGTGGGGGAAGGGAGAAATGCGGGAGAAACATTCCACGCAACCCAGAGACAGGCAGACGGGGGGGGGGGGGGCTGGATGGACAGATGGAGGGGAGGGAGGATGGACAAACAGACAGAGCGGCGTGGGGGATGGATGGATGGACAGCCAGCCAGAGGGAGGGGTGGGGGATGGATGGACGGACAGAGGGAGGGGTGGGGGCCAGAGGGAGGGGTGGGACGGACGGACGGCCAGACAGCCAGAGGCAGGGCTGGGGGACAGAGGGAGGGGTGGGGGATGGACAAACAGACAGAGGGGCGTGGGGGATGGATGGACGGACCGCCAGCCAGAGGGAGGGGTAGGGGATGGACGGACAGACAGAGGGAGGGGTGGCGGCCAGAGGGAGAGGTGGGATGGACGGATGGCCAGACGGCCAGAGGCAGGGCTGGGGGACAGAGCGGGGGTGGGGGATGGAAGTATGGAGCGGGTTCCCTTGGAGGACGAGCACTGAGAGGGCAGCCGTGGAGTGATCACTCGGTGCCGAGTTCTCGCGGCGTGTTCCCGGGCAGGTTTGTCCCGGAGTGCAGGGGAGGGGATTGTCTAGTGTCACCCCGTCGCTGCTCCTGGGGCACTCAGGGCACGGAAGGAGGTTCACCATGGGTGGTGACGGAGGCGGGTGGGACCCATGGATCGGGAAAGGGGCACTGTATGGGGGGGGATCCATGGATTGGCGCCGGGCTGTCGAGAACAGATTTCTTGCTGCCTTTGGGGTGATCACTGCATCTCCAAAGGCCGGTGAGGGGATCTGGGTGTTTCCTGTCACCAGGCGTCTGTCGGGATCCGCTGCTGAAGCTGACCACGGGGCCCAGGAAGTTGATGCTGGTGTGGGAGGGTCCCAGAGAGGCCGATTGGTGGAAATCTATGAGGGGCTTTAGATCGTGTGTCCAGAGGAAGGAAAATATCCGTAGCATATCTCAGGTATATCACTGATTTCATGGCGCGTTGGTCGAGAAATTCTTCCTGGACCATGAGTCGGGTTCACCCATAATCCCGAGACTGGCTTTCAAATCCTGAGCTGATGTAAAACCGATAGATTTGGGATTCTTCCTAGTCGCCTTCTGCTTTTGGAGTCTTTCAGGGGTCCTGGGGCATATTTTGCAGCTTTCTCCGCGTGACTCCCCGTGACTCCATGGCAGCCGGCCCTTGGCACAGTGAGCGGTTTGAGGATGGTTTCTGGGAATCCCGAGATTCCTTCAGTGAGAGCGAAGATGGGACAGGGCAGGAATTTTCTGGAAATATTTTGTAGGAACACGGTGTGTGCCTCAGTTTCCCCTATGAGTTGCACTGTGTCCTGCGGGTGGCACAGGGTTGGTTACTCGCTGCAGAGGCCCAGAAACGCAGCTGTGACCCATGCCGGCTGTCTGGGGCTGGGGCCTGGCACCAGAGAGACCACGAGGACAATCACTGGGACATTGGCTACCTGGCAACTAACAGCCGTAGAGAGGTGGCCGGCCGGATCTGACCAGCTAGGAAACAAAGGGCGGAGGGGCGGGTCACCGCTGGGCCAGGCTCGGGGTGCCAGAACGGCCCAGGGGGTAACTCCTCGCTGTGCTACCCATCCCGCCGGCTGGGTGGCACAGGATGGGGTGGGCTGCTCCCCAGGGGGTACAGGGCTTTCTCGGGGGGGGGGGTCTGTTGCGGGTGCAGGGCAGCTGTGGGGCTGACCCTGGTGGAAGAGCGGGACCCCTGGGGTCTGGCCCACGGACGGGGCTGTTCCAAAGCTGGGGGCAGAGCCGAATCCTCCCCTGCCTCCTTCCCCTCCCTGCCCTAGGGTTCCTGTGTAAACCTGTCCAGCCCTCGGCCTGGGTGTGACCTGGCCCCAGAGTGAAACATTCCTGTCCCAGTAGGCCCCGAGAGATGGGGGTCAAGCCCCGCCCTTCGCTCAGCTGCCCCTCCCCGGTTCAGCACCAGGATCCCAGCTGCGGGGGCCCCATGGCTGGGCGGACGGATGGGGAGGGAGCTGTGGGGTGTGGATGGGCCCATGTGATGCCATAGGGATGCTGTATGAGGTTTGGTCAGCTTGGGTCAAAACCCATAAGCCTCATTCCCCATCCCTCTGCCCCCCACAGCCCTGCCCCCAACCCCACAGACCCCCCTGATTCCAACCCCCATCCTCGCTCCCCCCCACAGCCCCCTGGTCCCCAAAGTGCTGGCCTCCAGACCTGGCACATCCCCTGCCCGCCACAGTCCTGACCCCATCCCCACAGACCCCCAATCCCGAACCCCATCCCTGCCCCCCATAGACCCCATCCGCACAGACCCCAAACCCCAACCCTGCCCCCCATCCCCACAGACGCACCCCAGATCCCCACCCTCCCCACGTGTCCCCCTTTTCCCGGGCCAGGAGTAAAACTTGCGGGAGATACTTTGTGTCAACGTGGCGCCGAGCAGCCAATCAGCGAGGGGCCTGGCCCCGCCCCCTTAGTGATACCGACCTCCAATTGGCCTCCCCGGGCTGGGGGCGTGGCCTCGTGTGGGCGGAGTTGCGGGGTGCCGGGTCCCCCCATCGAAGACGGGAGCTGGGCGCGGTGCTGTGCAGTGCGGAGCTGAGCAAGGTATGGGGGGGCTGGGTCCGGGGGGGACCCCCCTGCAGCTGGGTGAGGTGAGGGGGTGAGTTTGGGAGACCCCCCTGCGGCTGGGTGAGGTGCGGTGGGGTGAGTCTGGGGGAGCCCCCTGCGGCTGGGTGAGGTACGGGGGGGCTGGGTCCTGGGGGGACTGGCACATCCCCCATGTCACTGGAGTCCCAGTTTTGTGATCCCCCACAAGAGGATTCCCCCCAAGTGCCCATGTGGAACGGGGGGGCAGGGTGGTGAGGGGCTGTGGGGCAGGAGTCAGTGGGGGTCTATGCAGCATGGCAATGGGTGTGGGCGTGAGGCAGGAGTCAGTGGGGGAGGGGCTATGGGGCAGTCTGGCGGAAACTGGAGGCAGAAGGGCACTGCGGGCGCCTGACTGGCCATAGGGCAGGTGGCAGTGGGGGCGGGCCCATGGCCAGCACAGACCAGCCCCCACCTGCCTCCCTCCAGGGCTGCGGCGGGACGAGGATGCTGTGGGGCCAGGGGCTGCTGGCGCTGTGTCTGGGCCTGGCGCTGGCCAAGCCGCCCCCCGAGAAGCGGGACCGGGTGCACCACGGGCAGGAGCTGAGCGACCACCCGCACGACGACCGCCAGGGCTTCCAGTACGACCACGAGGCCTTCCTGGGCAAGGAGCAGGCCAAGACCTTCGACCAGCTCACGCCCGAGGAGAGCCAGGAGCGCCTGGGGTGAGCCAGAGAACCCTGGCGTCCGGGTCCCAGCCCCCGGCTCTAACCACTGCACCCCACTCCCCTCCCAGAGCTGGGGAGAGAACCCAGGAGTCCTGTTAGTGGGACCATGCTCTGTAGCAGGGCAGGGGGGACCCCAGTAGGCTTGGGGCTGGGGGTGGGACCCAGGCGTCCAGCGCCCCCTGATGTGCCCCTGCCCCCCGGCAGGAAGATCGTGGAGCGGATCGACCGGGACCAGGACGGCTTCGTGACCCAGGCCGAGCTGAAGGACTGGATCAAGCACACCCAGAACCGGTACATCTTCGAGAACGTGCAGAAGAACTGGCAGGACTACGACCGGGACGGCGACGGGCGCATCGCCTGGCCCGAGTTCAAGAACGCCACCTATGGCTACTACGAGGGTGAGGGGGGCTGGGGGCTGATGGGTTAGAGCAGGGGGGGCTGGGAGCCGGGATTCCTGGGTTCTCTCCCTGGCCCTGGGAGGGGCGTGAGGGCTGGTGGATCAGAGCAGCGGGGGCTGGGAGCCAGGACTCCTGGGTTCTCTGCCTGGCCCTGGGAGGGGCGTGGGGGCTGCTCGCCAGAAGGTGAGATGCCCGGCAGTAGGGAGGGGGAACTACTCAGGGGGCAGGGTGACAGTAAGAGAGGGTTGGTGGGAGGGGGTGTGTGAGCAGGCTGTTATGCTGGGGGTGGGTCAGGCCCCAGCTGGGATGGGAGAGGCAGGGTGGAGGGGCCTGGGCCCCGCCATGGGGCAGGATAGGGCAGCCCTGAGAGAGGGAACACCCCCCCACACACACACACAACCCCGCCCCTGCCCCCGCCCCCTGGTGGTGTCTCTTTCGCCATGTGGCTAGCAAGGGAATAACCCACTTGATGGGGAGTTCTGAAGGCAACAGAATTTGGGGGGGGCTGGGAGCCAGGATTCGTGGATTCCATCCCCAGGCTGGGGGCTCACAGCTCCGCGCCCCGCAGGGGAGGAGTTCGGGGACCTGGAGGACAAACAATCCTACCGCAAGATGCTGGCGCGGGACGAGCGGCGCTTCAAAGCGGCCGACAGGGACGGGGACATGGTGGCCACGCGGGAGGAGTTCACCGCCTTCCTGCACCCCGAGGAGTTCGACTACATGAAGGACATCATCGTCACGGTGAGGGGCCCGGACGCTGGGGTTCCCTCCCGGGCTCTGGGAGGGGAGCGGGGCGAGTGGTTAGAGTAGGGGAGGCTGGGAGCGTTCACTGCACCCCCATCCCCCAATTCCTGTCTTCAGCCAGGAACCCCTCAGCCCTGGAGGAAGCTGAGGCGGGGGGGCAGGAGGGAAGAGAAGTGTTGCCACAGCTGTTCCCATGATGCTCTGCAGCACCTAACTCCTGCCTCCCCCCCAGGAAACAATTGAAGACATTGACAAGAACGGGGACGGTTACGTGCAGGTGGATGAGTACATCGGTGAGTAGGGGGCTGGGGGGGGTCTCTGGGGGGAGGGTTAGAGACAGCGGGAGCCTGGCTGGGGTGTTCCAGGCCCTTAGTCTCTCCGCAACCCCCCAGGCGACATGTACACCCCCGAGAGCGGCGAGCCGGAGCCCGAGTGGGTGCAGAGCGAGCGGCAGCAATTCCTGGACTTCCGGGACCTGGACCGGGACGGGCGGCTGGACCGGGCCGAGATCGGCCACTGGATCCTGCCCCAGGACTATGACCACCCCGAGGTGGAGGCCAAGCACCTGCTCTTCGAGTCCGACAAGGACAAGGTGAGTGGCGGGAGAGGGCTGGGGGGGTGGGGGGAGCTGACTAGAGGTGGAGAGGGGAGCCAGGACCGCCCCCTGTAACCGGCTCTGCCCCCCCCAGGACGGGCGGCTGACGAAGCAGGAGATCCTCGACACTTGGACCATGTTCGTGGGCAGCCAAGCCACCAACTACGGGGAGGATCTGACCCGCAAGCACGACGAGCTGTGACCAGGGGAGTCCGGGCCTGCCCCCCACAACGCCCCTACAAGGACCTGGGGGGGAGGGGACTTATTTATTGGGGGGGCTATACAGATTTGGAGGTGCACTCAGACTTGTGCTAGGGCATGGACTAGAAGGCTGGGAGCCAGGACTCCTGGGTTCTCTCCCAAGCTCTGGGAGGCGAGTGGGGTCAAGTGGGTAGGGCTGGGAGCCAGGACTCCTGGGTTCTCTCCCCTCCCGCTGCTCTGGGAGGGGAGCGGGGGACGGGCAGCACTCCTGGGTTTAATGCCCAGGGATAGCCATTCCCTTTCCCGTGCCTCAGTTTACCTGTAGGCTGCTGGCAGAACAAACCCCTCTCCCCACCCACCCTGTAAAAAACAACAGTATTAAGCGGAGGGGGGGGCTGATGGACACTCACAAACCCCCACCGGTTGTGACCAAGGTTCTCAGCCCCCACCCTCCCTCACATGGCCGCGGGAAGGGATGGCATAGGAGTGGCTCCCCCGTCCCTGTTTTCTGCATCAGGCATTAATTGCCAGCGAGTGAGAGGTGGGGGGGGGGTGCAGGGATGGGGGGGTGCAGGGATGGGGGGATCAGTGCTGCTGGGGGGGGCACAGAGCTGTACACGCACATGGTACAATAAACAGGGTCCCCCCACCTCTGCCGGGCTGGCTGTGCTGTTTTGGGGGGGGCCCCGGGGGTGAGAGCCTTTCTCTGCGGGGATGGGGAGCGCCAGCTCCCAGCCGGCCCTTTCCCCTCTGAGGGGGCAGGGACTGGCTGGCTTAAGTGGGTGGGAATGGGGCACTGGCCCCATTTGGCCCCAGGATGGGGAGGGGGCACAGGGCCTTTCTGGCCCAAAGCACAGGGGGGTCACCCCCGGCTCAAACAGTACTACCCTGCCGGGGGCAAATACCCCTTTTGAGCCCCCCCCATTTCGATGCCGTGGGCCGGTTCTCCCCCTGCTGCCCTCCCCAGGGACTCTGCCCATGTTCAACCCGCCATGCACTGTGGGTCCCTGGGGCTGGGCAGGGGGCCGTGGTCTGCAGTCAGGTTGTGCCCACCGGAGCTGACTGGCGCGGGTGGGAGCTGGGAGCAGCTGTTGGCTGCGGGTGGGCTCGTTCTACGGCCTGCACAGGCTCTGGCCAGGTAGCCGGTGTCACGGGCGCGGGTCTGCATCTGGGGAGTCTCCTCTCCGGGAACAGTCTGTCTGCAGGACACACCCGGCTTCCCCCTTCCTGGGGCTGACCCCAGAGCATCCAGCATCCTCCACCCCTCCGGGCGCTTCCCACAGTGAGTCCGCCCAGGCAGGGTCCTGGGGAAGCCAGAGGGTCCTGCCCCCCAACTCCACAGTCAGACGTGACTCTCAGCCAGCCAGTAACACAGAAGGTTTATTAGACGACAGGAACATGGTCTAACACAGAGCTTGTAGGTGCAGAGAACAGGACCCCTCAGCCGGGTCCAATCTGGGGGGGCAGTGAGCCAGACAACCCCGTCTGCACTTCACTCCATGTCCCCAGCCAGTCCCAACTGACTCCCGCTCCAGCCCCCCTCCTCTGCGCTTTGTCCCTTTCCCCTGGCCCCGGATCCCTTTGTTCTCCAACCCTTTAGCTCTCACCTGGCAGGGGGAAGGGCCCAGGCCATCAGTTGCCAGGAGACAGAGTTCAGAGTAGCAGCCGTGTTAGTCTGTATTCGCAAAAAGAAAAGGAGGACTTGTGGCACCTTAGAGACTAACAAATTTATTAGAGCATAAGCTTTCGATGAAGTGAGCTGTAGCTCACGAAAGCTGATGCTCTAATAAATTTGTTAGTCTCTAAGGTGCCACACGTACTCCTTTTCTTTTTTAGGAGACAGAGTGTCTCCATTTATGGACACTGGCCCTTTACTCTGCAACAATCCCCCCCCCTCTAATCTCCCCACCTGGAGACTTAAGAACCGCCTAGGGGGAACTGAGGTACCCCCACAGTATTCACAGGAAACATTAAGAACAGTCCCACTTCGTCACAGCCAGCCCAGCCGCTCTCGAGCAAACTGCCCAAGGAGACCACAGGCTCAGTGTGGGGGGCCTGCTCCCCCCAGGCCAGACAGACACCCCCTCCCTCTGCCTCGAACAAAACAGCCCCAGCTAGGAGTCTGGCCTCGCTTTGTATTCACCCGGTGCCAGAGTGCGCCTTTGCCATTTTCTGGGACTGTGTTTGCATAACTAGCCAGTGCCAGGCACTGCTCACGAGTGTGGGCGTGGGGCCGGGGTCACGTGCCTCCTGCCCCTGCACGGGGCTATAGGGCCGCAAGGGACATCGCCCAGCTGCAATCAGACACGGGGTGCAATTGGTGGGGGGTGGGGTCTTCCCCTGGATCTCCACGTCTTTCCTAGACATGGGTGATCAAAGGCGGAGGCAGTTCTCCGGCCAAGGCCTAACCCGCGCGGGACAGGAACTCTGCGCGTGCGCAGTGGCACAGAATCCCCGCAGGAGCAGGGCCCCTCCCATGACTTGCCTGCTGTGTCTCTGGTAACACAAACCCCAGACTGTTTCACGGCACTGATTTGCGTCGCAGGCTGCCTGCAGATTCAGGCAGGCACTGCCGCAAAGTGACTCTGGCCCCGAGCCCTGCCACAGCCCAGCCCAGCCCGGGTCTGGCTTGCCCGCGAGCGGATCCCAGGGGCTGTTGGGCCGAGCCGCACCAGGGTCCGGCCCCAAGGAGCAGTGGGAGGGGGGGAATGAATAAGCTGTGAACAGGAAAGGGGTTGCCTTCCAGATCTGATCGAGTGGAGGACACGAGACCAGCAACATGACGACTCAGGGTCCCACGGAGAGAGCAAATAGGAAGAAAAGGAGCCAAAAGGGGCTGGAAGATCCTCCAAGGACTAATACACCAAGATAGTCTCACACGGAGGGAAGCTTCGAAGAGCCACGGGAGGCTGACGTGGCAGCCCAAGGAGCTTCTCAGTGCTCTAAAACTCGAGGGGATCCAGACAGGGAAAGGAAGGAGGGGAGGTCACCATGGAAGTGTCCGTGGCACTAGCGCGAGTGGGTAGGGCCCACCCCAGGAAAGCCGAGTTGGTGGCGAGGAATGGGAGGCCAGAAGGGGTTCTTCAAACACGATTGAGGACGGGGTAGGTTGGCCGCACAAAGGGGAAGCCGAGCTGGGAACGGGAGATGAAGGGAAGGCGGTGCTGGTCCCTGTTGGCTTCGCTCCGGTCTGCTCACAAACAATAACGTGACCGGACGCCTAGCGACGTTCCCCCAGGCGATACAGGGGACGGGACGCAGATCGGGACAAGTAAAGAACTCGCCCGAGATCTTTGGACCAATCGGAATGAATTCAAGTCAGTGGGGCTGGAAGAAATCTCAGAGCCCCTAGGGGTGAAACCTGACAGCTGATGGGAGAGGGCCTAAAAGCCTGGAGAAGGGCGAACGTGGCGCCCATCTTTAAAAAGGGGCAAAAGGAGAACCTGGGGAACTACGGATCAGGCAGCTGGCGTTACAAGAGACACAGCAGGCAAGTCACGGGAAGGGCCCTGCTCCTGCGGGGATTCTGCACCACTGCGCACGCGCAGAGTTCCTGTCCCGCGCAGGTTAGGCCTTTGCTGGAGAACTGCCTCCCCCTTTGCCGGCTGACGGGACAGGTGTGTTCAGTTTGGAGAAAGGGCGCAGAAGGGGGGACGTAACAGCGATCAGGCCCACACGGGCTATGGGTGACACACGGCTTTATTGACACACACTACAAGCAGCATGGAGGCAGAGGGCCGCCCACGCTGACCCAGCGCCTGCCTCAGTTTCCCTGCTCAGGAGAGCAGGCAGTGGCGCTGGGGGCCCCAGGTTAAAATGACCTGCCCTGCCCCGCCCCATGTGGCACAAGCCCCTAGGAAGAAGGGGCGGGGCTAGGCCTGCATGACAGGGCGGGACTTCTTGGCTTCCAGACACACCCCGGATCCAGCGAAGCCTGTGCCGCCCTGGAAGACAATTGAGGGGAGAAAGGGGGGAGGGAGGGTGAGAATAGGGGGCTATCCTGACCCTGTCCCTGCCCCCCCTTCAGCCCCCACCCCGCCCCAGGCTGCTGGGTGGGTAACGGGCAGGGAGGGGGCTCTGCAGGGAGGCCCCTCCTGGCTGTGGGGTGCAGCCACTCACCCGCTGGAGCACAATGATGTCGTCCTCCCGCAGCTTCTCCCCGTTCACTGGGTCCACCATGTCCTTCTTCAGCAGCCGCTCCACGCACTCCAGGGTGACCACGGCGCCCCTGGGGGGAGAGAATGGCTATGGGGGGGGGCAGAGAGCCCAGGCCATCTGACTGCCCAGCCAATGAGGGCAGGTCTAGCCTCCCCAGTGCCTGGGATGCCCCTCACCCCCGACCCGCAGCCCCCTACTAGCCCAGCCCTTGTCTCCTCCCGCCCCTGCCCAGCTCTGCCAGTGCCCCTCGCTCCCGACCTGCAGCCCCCTGCTACCTCAGCCCCTCCTGCCCCAGCTCTGCCGGTGCCCTTCACACCCAACTCACGAGGGCCGCAGGACAGCGCAGGGGACCGAGTTGCCCAACATGTCACGGGTGACGGCGCAGACATATCGGTCCTGCCGGTTGATGAGCCCGACGCGACCCACCGCCGGGTCCAGCAATGTGAAGCACACGGGGGTCAGGTCCTTCAGCTTGAGGGGCCGCCCACTCATGGGGCAGTACACGCACCGGTCCTGTGGGGGGATAGAGACCAGGGGCTGGGAGCCAGGACACCTGGGTTCTCTCCCTGGCCCTGGGCTGAGAGTGGGGTGAAGTGGTTAGAGATGGGCGAGGGTGGGGGCCTATGTAACTTGTCAGGAGTTGCCTCAGCCCCTTGCCCCACTCTGGGGTTCTCACAGGCAGGTGACAGCCCATATAGAAGTGCCCGGGGGGCAGATGCCACCGGGGGTGGGAGGGTGGCGGGGGGGGGAAGCTTCAGCTCCTCCCAGGACGCTCTGGGAGAGCTGCAATGTGTGAGTTGGGGGAGGCTGGCTCCTTCCCTGAGGGGGTGTCACGGAGTCCCAGGGGGATGCTCTGGAACTGCTCCCTATGAAGCCGGTCAGGACTCTGGGGAGTCTCCTCTCCGGGAGCAGCCGGTCTGCAGGACACACAGCTCACCCGGCTGCCCCCTTCCTGGGGCTGACCCCGGAGCATTCAGCATCCTCTGCCCCTCCGGGCATGTCCCACAGCCAGTCCGCCCAGGCGGGGTCCTGGGGGGGCCAGAGGGTCCTGCCCCCCAACTCCGCAGTCAGACGTGACTCTCAGCCCAGTAACACAAAAGGTTTATTAGACGACAGGAACATGGTCTAAACCAGAGCTTGTAGGTGCTGAGAACAGGACCCTTCAGCTGGGTCCATTCTGGGGGGCAGGGAGCCAGACAACCACGTCTGCACTTCACCCCTCATCCCCAGCCAGCCCCAAACTGAAACTCCCTACAGCCCCCCCTCCTCTGGCCTTTGTCCCTTTCCTGGGCCAGGAGGGCACCTGATTCCTTTGTTCTCCAACCCTTTAGCTCTCACCTTGCAGGGGGCCCAGGCCATCAGTTGCCAGGAAACAGGATGTCGGCCATTCTCTGTGTCCAGACCCCTGCACACACCTGCCCTCTAGGGCTCTGCAATGATCAAACACCCTTATCCCACCCCCTAGATACTTAAGAACTGCCTAGGGGAAACTAAGGCACCCCCACACTATTCAGAGGAAACATTAAGAACAGTCCCGCTTCATCACAGGGGGCGGGAGGGGCGGAGCCCTGGCTCACTCACCGGCTTCCGCACCGCGCTGGCCTTGGCCTCGGGGGTCAGCGATGGGATCCAGAAGCTGGGCAGCTGCTTGGCCTCCTCCACACTACTTGGGCCGGGCTGGGGATCCCCTGGAACGCACCAGTGCCCCTCATTCCTGACCAGCCCTTGTGTCCTCCCGCCCCCCCCAGCCCTGCTGGTGCCCCTCACTCCTGACCTGCAGCCCCTGCCAGCCCAGCCCTTGTGTCTTCCCGTCCCCCCCAGCCCTGCCAGTGCCCCTCACTCCTGACCCGCAGCCCCCTGCTAGCTCAGCCCTGCCAGTGCCCCTCACTCCCGATCCACAACCCCCTGCTAGCCCGGGCCTGGGCTCCCACCAGCCCTGCCGGTGCCCGTCACTCCCGACCTGCAGCCCCCTGCTAGCCCAGCCATGGGCTCCTGCCCTGCCCTGCCCCTCACTCCTGACCCACAGCCCTGCTGCCCCGTACCTGATTTGTGGTCGAAGGGGTTCAGGGGTTTGCTGACTATGCTCATCTCCTTGGCCAGAAAGCCCTTCACCTTGGCATCCTCAGCCACCCGGCTCAGCTCCTCCAGCTCCGTCCGTTTCTCCTTCTTCTGCTTCTCGTAGGCCTGCAGCACCGGGGCGGGGGAAGGGGGGTTGCTTCAGGGACAGCCCCCCCAGAGCCCTCCTGCCCCCTAACACCCCTCCCCTCCATAGGCTGTCAGTGATGGGCCTCAAACCCACCACCTGCAGTTCCTTAGCTTAGCCACTGGGTTGGGGGGGGGTGGGGAGAGGCAACCAGACCCATGGGGCCCAGCTCCCCCAAACTGGGCCCAGTCAGGGCCCTAGGAGAGAAATTACCACCTCCCAGCCTTGTCCCCCAGATCTGCTGGTGCCCCTCACTCCTGACTCGCAGCCCCCAAGGGGAGCAGAACAGCGGGGACCCACCTTCATCTGCCGGGCAATCTCCTTCTTCTGGTGCAGGATGTACTCCAGGATGGCCTCCTTCTCATACAGGTATCCGTCGGGCCTGGGGGGCGGGGGGAGAAATATGGGCAGGGGGCTGGGACGCAGGCCCCCCCACAGACCAGACCCCCCTTACCCACCTGCAGACGGGGATGCACCGGCTCAGGGATTCTCTGCCCACCCGGGGGCTGCCAGGCTGGGGGCCATGCGGCTGGGTGGCTTTAAAGCACCATCAGGGGTTTGAATAATACGTGGCTGCCGGGACCCAGAAGGGCTGTTTCCCCTTTTCGGGTGCCTCTCTATACAGCTGCCAGGACCCAGGCAGCCCACATCCATGTGGGGGTGCCTCTGACACCCTGATACCTACGTGACCACGGGGTCCTTGCAGGGCTGCAGGGAAAGGCAACAGCAGTCAAAGTCCTTGACAGCATCTCGGCTCAGACGGACGTTCTGCGTCCCGTAACCAGAGGCGGCTGAAAAGTGGGGGGGGGGGGGGAAGAGAAAGTTAGGGCACAGGGATGGAAGCTGATCTCCCCCCACCCACAGCTTGGCCGGTGCCCCTCACTCCCGATCTGCAGCCCCCTGATAGTCTGGTCCTGGTCCCCTCTCCCCCAGCTCAGCCGGTGCCCCTCACTCCCGACTCGCAACCCCTGCTAGCCCAGCCCTGGGCTCCACCGCCCCCCCGCCCCCGCAGCTCAGCCGGCGCCCCTTCCTCACAGCAGGTGGAATCTCACCCGTGTCCTTCTTTTTCTCGTGGTAGGTGTACACAGCGCCAGCCGTGCAGTTCTTGCCGTGACGCGTCATCCTGGCTCAGCGTCCCTGGGGGAGGGAATCAGTTACGTCCCAAGGCCACACTGATCCCAGATCCAGTCTCCTCAGGGACAGACCCCCCATCTCCTGCCAGGAAAGGGGGACCCCCCATCACCAAACCAGATAGGGGATGCAGCTGTGATCAGTCCCCCAAGAGACAAACCTTCCACGAACCCCATGGATCTGCTGTGGTCACCGACCCCCTGATCACCCAGGCCAGAGACCCGCCCGTGTTAGCCCATCCTCTGCTAGCCTAAGCATTTGGTCCCCACCTCCCCCACTACAGACAGGGACCCAGTTCCCCCTTCACCTTCTTGTGATGCTAAATAGCCGCAGCTCCTGGACTCTTGCTGACACTTGTACCCTTCTCGGGGCTCTGCCGGCTCCTCTGCAACTCATCACCCTCCTCCGTGAGGTGGGGGCCCCAGGATGGGACACAGGGTCCCTGCCACGGCCGCCCCAAGGCTGGCTAACCCCTGCCCCACCTCGAGATGCCCATTTACACACCCCAGGATTGCGTTAGCCGTTTTGATCACAGCACTGCGTAAGGAGCCTGCAGCCCCCCTGCGACACGCTGGGAGCTTCCCCCAGCGAGTCCACCTGGATGGGACCCCTGGGGAAGACTGGCATCCCCAAAGGGAGCAATGTACCCACAGTTTAGTCTGGAGAGAATCTCAGCCAGTTTAACTGTCTGGAACCCAGCACCTAACCACCAAATGCCCGGGTGTCGTCTTCCAGGTTCTCCATGGGCATGGGGCCCGGCAGCCAGGCATCAATCACACCTGGTCCCCTGGGTATCTCCAGAGATCAAACAACCTTTTCCCCCCACCTAGTCAAACACGCATCACACGGGGGAAACTGGGCACACACAGCATTCACATAAAATATTACGAAGATTCCCATTTTGTCACCTCTCTGTCCCCAAGACCGAACTGAGCAGGGTGACTTCAGCCAGTGACGTGGGGAAGCTCAGGCCCCCCATCTCCGGGACAAAGCATCTGCCAAAACTTTTACACATCCATTCACATGGCCCTCCTTCATCTCATGATCCTGGAGGATCAGACTCCATCTCAGCTGCTGACATTAGCCCCCGTCACTCGGTGCAGCCTGTCAGGGGCGAGTGGTCAGTGTACACAGTAAAGTGCCCCCCAAACAGATACAGCTGCAGCTTTTTAAGAGCCCACCCCATGGCCAGGCATCCCTTCTTCCTGGTGGCCTAGCTCTGCTTCCGGGGCAGCAGATTCTCGCTCAGCCCTGGGCCTGAGGCATTGGGGACACCAGGAAGGACTTGTTGAAGTCTGAGTTTACCAGAAATGGGCCCTGGCTCAGAGCCTTCTCCAGAGCATGATAACTGATCCACCCGGCACTGGAAGGCAGCAGGTGCTCCCTTGAGGCCAAAAGGTAGGACCAGGAACTCAAAAAGCGCTATATAATTTATAATGAAAGAGGTGCTGGGGCTTAAGCAATTTTTTTACTTTCATAACTGATGTGGCAAGCCCAGAGGCGCCGGGGCCAGGAACTGCCAAGCCCGGAGGCACCTGGCACAAATTAAGCACTTCCTATTGGGGTGGTGAAGACAGCTTTCAACCTGGCCTCTCCGTGCAAAGTCACAGGCCAGTAGCCTTTAGTGAGATCCACAGCAGTGAGGTAACCCTCCTCGCCAACTTGTCTAGAATCTCATCAGGTCCAGGCACGGGATAAGCATCAGACACAGTGATGGTACTGAGCTTCTGACAGTCCATACAGAATTGGTTCGAACCTCCATCTTTCTTGGGGACCAACCCCACGGGAGAGGCCCAGGGCTGGTGGGCAGCTGCATCACCCCTAAAGCCAGCATGTCTCTGCCCTCAGTCTGCAGGTCTCCAGCTGTTTTCCCAGTGATTCTGAACCATAACCCCTAATGGGTGTTTCCAGCTGTCTCCACCCGGTGCACAGCTTGGCTAGCGAGCCCAGGGTAAGCTAGACAGAGAGGGGAATTGATTCCTGGCTCAGGGAAGAGACCGACCAGGGGCATACAAGCGGGCACGTGCCGTGCGGTCGTACCAGACCTTCTGCCTCCCTTGGGCCCTGGCTATGTTCCCCCTGGCCAAGCCCCTGAGCAGTCAGAGGAACCTGGGAGCGGTCTTCCCCTCTCATTCATCCTTCACCAAGTCCAGGGGTCCCCTCGCTTTCCTCCCATACAGCAACTTGAAAGAGGAGAATCCTGTGGGTTCCTGGGGCACTTCCTGGTACACGAACAGCAGGTGGGGTAGATACTTGTTCAGGTGCTCGTCCATACAAGTCCTCAGCATCATCTTTAACAACCCATAAAACCTCTCCACCAGCCCGTAGGACTGAGGGGGATTCGCTGCAGCCCAGGTGGGCCAGACCCCATGTTTCTCCCAGAGACCTGGAGCGGGGCTGACACGAAATTGGAGCCCAGGTCTGTAAGGACCTCGCTGGGGACCCCCGCTCTGCTGAAAATGGCAGCGCGTCTGCCACGGTGTCTGCCTTGATAGAGGACAGAGCCACCGCCTCTAAGTATCAGGTAGCGAAATCTACCCCTACCATGATGTATTTCTTCCCTGACCGGGCCGCCTTTCTGAGGGGCCCCACTATGTTCATTGCCGCCTTCTTAGAAGGTTCCTCTGTGATGGGCAGGTCCTCAGTGCTGCTTTCCCCTTGTCCTGGGCCTTCCCCACCGTCTGGCAGGGGTCACAGGACCTGCAGTACTGCCAGACGTCATCAAAGACTCCAGGCCAGGAAAAATTCTCCAGCAACCGCTGCCTGGTGCGTTGGATTCCCTGGTGCCCCGAGCAGACTATCAGGCTCAGGTACAGTAGCCTGTGGCGGTACTTCCAGGGGGACCACCAGCTGCCCCCCGATCTCCCCATTGTAGCCCATTTCTGATACAGGAATCTTCCCCTAAGGGGTCCCACAACGCCGTGGCCAGCAAAGGTCCTCAGCTTCTCTAATTAGGGAGACTTCTGCAGCTTGGTCTGGAATTCAGCTGCTGGGGTAGGGAGCGGAACCTGGCCCAGTTCGCTGGCAGCCCTCATTGGCTGTGCCTCAGTTTCCCCACCTTGGGACAAAGCCTGTCCCCGATAGCTCACTTTCCCTCAGTCGGAGGGTCCCAAGCTGGGCATATGCTCAGTGCCAGGGCAGGGAGGGTGGCCCTGGCTCCGGGTGCTGCCCTGCCAGTCTTCCAAATCGTTCCCCATCAGCACCTCAGCAAGAAGCTGATTGCTCACCCCAACCTTTTTGGGGCCCTCTCCCCGCTTACCTGTCGGTGGGTCCTCTTACCCCCTCCACACTTCCAACTGCAGTTCATGCTTTCGCTGCTTTGCCTGGCTGAGCTTCCCAAGACCTAACCCTCTCTGCCTGCACAGGCTGGCAGTGTCCTAGGCAGGGAGATGGCTATCCACCATGTCCTTGCTGGTTCCTTCTTCCCTTGCTTTACCACTGCAAGGGACTGCTGGCGCCTTCAGCAGCCAACCGCCCACCAAATGCACTCGCCAACCATCCCCTAACTACCACCAGTCACAGAGTCACAGGCCCGGTGCTCTGTCACACCGAATCACAGGCCCGGGTGGACCCCCTTCAGCGTGCCAATCCTCCTCGCAGGTCGCTCTCTCTCCCTGGGGTGAGCCCCTTGGTTTCCTCGCCTCCTGGGACCAGACCTCAGAGCCTGCAGCCCCCCTGCATCACGCCGTGAGCTCCCTGCAGCGAGTCCCCCTGGATGGGACCCCTGGGGGAGACACATGTCCAAAGGGAGCAATGCACCCCCTGATTAGTCAGGAGTGACTCTAGGCTGCTAGGCACCAGACGTCCAGGCATTGTCTTGGGGGTTCTCCATGGGCGTGGGTCCAGGCAGCCAGACGATCACACCTGGTCCTCTGGGTCTCTGCAAAGATGGAACAACCTTTTCCTTCCACCTAGTCCAACACACAGCACACAGGGAAACTGAGGCACCCACAATATTCACACCAAACATTACGAAATTTCCCACTTTGTCACCATTCCAAAGCTGGGGGGGGCAGCCCCCATCCTGTGGATCCGTGACGCCAGGGCAACGGTAAAAGTGTCAAATAGCAAAGAGCCTGACCCCCTGGAAGACCCCAGTGGAAACACACCCGCTCAATGATGATGCCCCGTTTACACCCTGCGATCTAGCAGATAGGCAGTTTTTCGCGATCAGTTGAATGTTGCTAACCAAAACGTCACCCGGTAGCACGGGAGCAGCCGCACAGCCGGCGATATCCGCTCTGTAGGGGCCGTTACCTTTATCCGTGCCCCGCCCCCGGCGATCTCGGCAAACAGGTCTCAAGCTCGTCCAACGGGACCTGTTTTCTGAAAGCCCACATTGACCGGCATCAATCACATTTCCTTCCGTTAACGCCGGATTCGACGAGTCAAGCACCAGGCACAGGCTCCCCGTCAGGCCAACAGGCCCATTGTTCTCCGGGGCGCGTCCTTTGCCCTGTCTAAACACGGGCAAGACAACACGGCTTGCCCCATGGGTCCCGCTCCAGGCAGCCCTCGGGGGGGGGGGGGCTGTCCCTCTGCAGCCGGGGACAGTGGGAAGCCCCCCCTCATCCACCCCACACGCCTCCTGCCCCAGGGCCTTGGACCGCTGCCTGGATTTGGCCCAGTGGAGCAGACACCCCCCCATTAACGCTCTCTCGAGCCGCCGCATGGGGGGTGGATATAGGCTGGCGGAGGCATGAGGCACAGGACATCCCCCCTCCCCCCCAGGATAGGCAGACCACAGGGTCCCTCGTGGGGGGGAGGGGAGGGGGCGTTTGGTGGGGGGCTGTCAGGGTGCACCATGCCCGGGGGGGGCTCAGGAGGGGGCTGGTGCCTTAGGGGACCCCCTGAGCAACACATACATTGGGGGGGTTCGTGGGCCGGTCACCCCACACCCAAGGGAGGAATGGGGGGGACCCGTTTCCAGGGGAGACCCCCCGCCCATACCCGGGTGTGGGAGGGGCGGGGGGACCCGTTTCGCGGGGGGACCCTCCCCCTCACCGTCACATCCCGAGGGTTTCCTGGTTACCGACCCCCCCAGGCCGGCCTCACCTCTCCTCTCCCCCACCGCGCCGGAAACAGGAAGTGGAGGCGGTCGGAAGTGGACCCGCCGCACAAATCCCCGCGCGGCGCATCCGGGAAATCGAGCCGGCTTGCAAACTGGAGCCGACGGGAGGGTTCCGGGGCGCGTTGTTCCCCCACGGGGAGAGGGGAGGCTCAGAGGTGGTGCCAGGAGCCTCCCCTCATTTTCAATCAATCTCCCAAGACAAGGAGAGAACCCAGGAGTCCTGGCTCCCAGCCCTCCCCCGGCTCTAACCACCAGATCCCCCTCCCCTCCCAGAGCTGGGGAGAGAACCCAGGAGTCCGGGCTCCCAGCCCCCCTGCTCTACCCCAACAGAGTCCCAGCCCTCCAATCCCATGTCGTTCCCTCACAAACAGGCTCATTACATGGAAAGGTCACGGGGGGGGGTCTCCCCATCTGGCTGCGGCCCCAGCCCTGCGGGTTGGGGCGAAGGACGCCCAGGCTGGCAACATGTGCAACGCCCCTCACCTGAGTCCTGCGCCTGCCCCCCGACTCCTTCACACACACACCCCCCCCCCGCCCCACAGCGTCTACTGGGCTCCCAGCACCATTTCCCACCCCATCCCCCCCTGCACAGCCCTCCAAGCCCTGCCCCCCCGGGATCCCCCCATGCATCTCCCCACACAGCCCCTCAGCACCTGCTCCTCCTCCAGGCTCCCCCCCCCCACAGCACCCCCTGCATACTTAGTCCCCGGGATCTCCCTCATGCAACCTCCTGGCACCTGCCCCCCTGGGATCCTCCCACACCACCCCCCGGCACCTGCCCCCCCCGATCCCCTACACATTCCTTCCAGCACCTGCTCCTCCAGGTTCCCCCCACCCAGCACCCTCGGCACCTGCCCCCCTCCCGGGATCTCCCCATTCAATCTCTTGGCACCTGCACCCCTGGGATGCTCCCATGCAGCACCCCTGGCACCTGCCCCCCAGGAGCCTCCCACGCTGCCCCCCAAAATTCCCTGGGAATCCCCTCCCCCGGCACCTGGCATCCACCTGTCCAGGTTGCATCTGCCCCTCCCCCGCCATGTGACCTTTGGACGCTCCCCCGCCCTCACCTGGGCTGGAGCTGCTGTCTCTGTCCAAAACAAGAACCCAGGCGTCCGGGTCCCTGGGAACCTCAAGCCGTTCGGGCTCCCGCTCGCCGCGCTCTCCTGGGATCAGCCCCACATAGCTGGACGGCTCCCGGGGGGCTGGGTTACGGGCAGAGCCCCTTCCCCCCCTTTTCTGGCCGGCCCTTCCCCCTCTTTCTGGCCGGCCCTGCCCCGCCCCTTCCCAGACGGCCGGCAGGTGAGGTCGGGCTCGGGGTTCGCTTGGAAACTTTCCCCCAGGGGTCCTGGCCTGAGCTGGCTGCTTCGGGTGGGGGGCCCTGGCCGGGGTGGGTGGGTAACCAGGAGCTAGTGAACTCCGGGCTCTTCCCTGTGGTGTGGGGCGGGGCAGAGGCGACAAGGGAGGGTTTGGGACCAGGACAGGGGGTGGGAGCGTGGTCTGGGGGTGTTGGGGTAGATGTGGAGGTGCTAAAAGGACTGGGGATGGGAGTAGATTTTTGAGGGTCCTAGATGAGTCGGGGCATGGGTGGATTTGGGGGTGTTGGGGGATGGGGGTTTGAGAGAAGTTTGGGGGTGGTATAGGAATTGGGGGATGGGAGTTTAGGAAGGGAGTGGATTTGATGGTTGCTAGAGGAGTCGGGGGATGGGGGTTCATGAGAGGTTTGGGGGTGGTGTAGGAATTGGGGGATGGGGGTTCAGGAAGGGAGTGGATTTGAGGGTGCTGGTGGATTTGGGGTGGTGTAGGAATTGGGGGATGGGATTCACTGCACCAGGGGGGATTTGGGGTAACACAATGGGGGGATTTGGGGGTGTCAGCCTGGTACTAATTGTGGATTGTGGAGTGGGGGGTGCCCAACTCCAGGGGTCATGGAGAAGGGGCACCAGGGGATGCTGGGCTGGCTGCCCCCCTACCCTGACACTGCCCCCCTCCACCCATTATAGGTCCCCTGTCCCCCCCCCCACCTCATCATGTGGAGGGCACCCATCTTGCTCCTGCTGGGCCAGGCTTTCACCTCCGCCTTTGCCAACACCCCCCACAGGCAGCAACTCCATGCACCACTGGCGGGACAAGGTAAGTGTGTGTGTGTGTGTGGGTGGGGGGGGACTTTAATGGGGGTCCCAGACCCTGGGAGAGGGAGCAACTCAGGATCCTGGCTGAATCCCTCCCCCTCCCGACCCATTAGGAGAGTGGGTGCCCTAAATCTGGATCCCCTAGACCCCACTCCCCTCCCAGAGCTGGGGAGAGAACCCAGGTATCCTGAGCCTCGTTCTCCCCCCTCCCTCTAGTGTTCCTGGGTGCAGACGCCGCGCAGGGGTTCTTGGGGCGCCGGCTCCTCTACAATCACTGGGACTTCGAGCTGGTGACGCCGGGGAACCTGGAGCGCGAGTGCTGGGAGGAGGTTTGCAACTATGAGGAGGCGCGGGAAGTTTTCGAGAACGACTTTGCAACAGCTGAGTACCGGGGTGGGGGAGGCGCACAGGGAGCTGGGGGGGGGCCCGGGGGCCCAGGAGGCTGCAGAGGGGCAGGGGACTTGGGTGCCACGTGGGGGAGGGTTGAGGGAGCCATGTCTCAAGGAAGGATCCCAGAGCCCGGACACCTGGGTTCCCATCCTGTCTCCCTGGGGGCAGGTAAATTCCTTCCCAGCCACGTGGGGGTGTATGCGTCATCCGGGTCTGGGGTTTGGGTGAGGGGCTCTGCAGCATTGAGGTCTGAGATCCTAATATCTGTATTGCTCCAGGGTGAGGGGGATTCTCCCTCATTTTGTGGGGATGAGGCAGCTCTGAGGTACCCCCAGCCAGCATGGTACCCCCCCATCACCCCCATCTAGCTCAGCATCCCATCTCTGAGCATGTACAGTCCCAGCACCATAAACCGTGTCATTACCAGGTAATCTGCCCCCCCGGGGAAGTCTTACCCCCCTCCTGGCCTTCTTACTTAGGGGTCAGGAGAGCCCTGCTAGCCACCCAGCCTCTGGGGCCTTGTGTCGGGGAGTTCCGCAGGCCCAAGTGCAATAGGACTCTCCCACCCTTTGTGCAAACCCAAAGAGCTCTGGACCAGCCGTGAAATCCTGTGGTATAGCGTTCCCCAGGCCCACCCTCATTGTGTGGCATGAGCTGTGAATTTGCCTCCTTTCCATTTCATGATGGGTTAGAGGTCTGGGGGGCTGGGACACCTGGGTTCAATCCCTGGTGCTGGGAGGGGAGTGGGGTCTAGTGGTTGGAGTGGGGGGAGGGGGCTGGCAGCCAGGACTTCTGGTAGGGGATGGGGTTTAGTGATTAAGGGGCTTTAAATGGAGGCAGATGTGGGGGAGCAGAACAGCTGTACCCCCTTTATTAACCACCCATCCTTTGTGTTCCTCCCCCCAGAAAGCCTTTTGGGACTCTTATCCCCACAATGGGAAAGGCGGGAGCTCAGGTGAGTCTGAGGCGCCCCCTAGAGGGGATAGGCCCCGTGCCCTATTCCTCACCCCCTGAGACAGCCAGTCCCTGCCCTGGGGCTGGGTGGGAGCTGATGGTCCCTAGAGTTGAAAGGCCCCATGCCCCATTCCCTGCCCCCCTGAGCCAGCCAGTCCCTGCCCTGGGGCTGGATGGGAGCCAGCGCCCTCCGGAAAGGCCCCGTGCCCCATTCCTCACCCCCCTGAGCCAGCCAGTCTCCGCCCTGGGGCCGGATGGGAACTGATGCCCCCCAGAGCGGACAGGCCCCATTCCCTGCCCCCCTGAGCCAGCCAGTCTCCGCCCTGGGGCCGGGTGGGAGCTGGTGTCCCTAGAGACATGGGGTCTCCTGTCTGCTAACCCCCCGCCCCTTGCAGACAGCCCCGGGGTGGACGTGGCCGGGCTGGTGGCCGGGCTGGTGGCCGGGCTGGTTCTGATGATCATGGTCGGCGTCATTGCCATGTACTGGGTCAAGTACCGGTCCAAGGAGTGCAGGCAGCACAGGTAATGGGGGGGCCCAGCAAGGCCTGGGGGAAAGGGGGAGGGGCCAGAGATGGGAGGGGCATGGCATCCCCGGGTGGGGGGACAGATGGAAGGTAGGGGAAGAGGAGGGGGCAGGAGCTGGGGGAGGGGCCCAGCACCCCCAGGGGGAAGGGAGGGGCGAGAGGTGGGAGAGGCACAGGGCCCACGGGGGAGGTGCTGAGGTGATGTCCCCCAGGTGGATTTGCGGGGGGAGGGGCGTGTACCCCCCATAACCCCTGTTTGTCTCCCCCACAGCGTCCACATCCCCCTGAATCCAGCTTTGCCCCTGACCTGTCTCCCTGGGGACCCCAAGCCTCTGAGGCCCCCCGGGCTGCCCTCGTACCAGGAGGCACTGGAGGCGTCGGGAGTCCACGACGCGCCCCCCCCACCGTATCCCAGGTGGGGGCCGCTCGGATGTCTGTCTGTCTGTCTGCCCGCCTGTCTGTCTGGGTTAGAGCTGCGGGGGCTGGGAGCCAGGACTCCTGGGTTCTCTTTCTTCCTAGCTGTGTGCCACATATTTACAGATGGGGGGGAAAAATTTTTAGTGTGTTTCGTGTGGCAGCCCTTTGGGGCCGGGATGGTCTCAGTGGGGTCTGTGCAGCACCAGAGCCCCCCAGCTTTGGCTGGGGGTGGGGTTGGTGTTGCTGCCTATCAGCCCGTCCTCAGGCACACAGATTCCCCTGCCCCCAAGTTGAGATTGGGGCCCCCATCACGGACATCAACATCGGCTGGTGCAGGCAGGGCCCTGTGAATCTCGAGCCTGGGGCTGTGCGGGTCTCGGGGGGCTGTTTGCAAATGGGGGGGAAGCAAATTTATGTCCCCTCTGCCTGGGACCCAGTGTGTGACATGATTTTCTTTTCACCCCAGGGCTCCCAGCTCTTCTGCCCAGCCCCGCTGATCAGACCCACAGCCACTGGATTGCTGCTGGAAGGGGGAGGGAGATGGGACGAGTGTGCATCCGTGGGACGTGTGTGGATGAATGTGTGAGAGGCATGCTGAGTGTGCAAATGGGGTGAATGCACAAGGGTGAGTGTGCAAGGTGAGTGCATGCATGAGGCACAGGGGTGTGTGCAAAGGGGGTGCAAGGCAGGAGGCACATGGGACTGTGGTGAGTGTGTAAGGCTGGGAGGCGCATGTGACGGAGGCATGTATGTAAGGCACATGAGTGCATGTGCGTGAGTGAGACATGAGGGTGCATGTGAATGTGATGTGGGGTGAGTGTGTGAGGCCGGGGGGCATATGTGATGGGGAGCGGGTGTGCGAGATACACAGGGGTGTATGAAGTGGAGGGAGTGTGCAAGGATGGGGGACATGATGGGAAGCGGGTGTGTGACATTGGGGCATGTGTGGTATGGGATGAGTGTGCAAGGCTAGGGGCATGTTCAACAGGAATGGGTGAGTGTGCCAGACACAGGGACATGTGTGGTGGGAATGGATGAGTGAGAGACAGCAGGTGAGCACATCCAAGCGTGCGAGACAAGTTTGTGTGTGGAGGAATGAGGGGGCACAAACACGCTGGGTGGTGTGCATGTGTGCAACAGGGTGAGTGTGAGGATGAAGCATGTGTGCAAGACACAAGCGCATGCATGTGCTGTGAATGGCGTCTGACAGAGTGCAGGGCACTGGGAGTGCACCTGGCCCCCCAGCCCTCTGTCTATCCCATTCGGCGGCACAGAGGAGCTGGCCAGGGATGGCGCTGAGCCGTGAGGGTCACCTGGCCCCGATTCCCCCTGGAGCCTGCTGCACCGGGGCTGGGACCCCGCCTCCCACGCCGGGATTGTTGTCAGAGAAATAAAGCGCCAGCTGTTTGCTAGAACCCGCCGTGTCCTATGTCTGGGAGTGAGGGCGTGTCATGGGGCCCCTCTTGCCAGCTGAGGGCTCCCAGGTGTGCAAACCCTGCCCCAGCCGGCCCCCTTTCCCACAGCGGGGGGGCATGATCATACCTGTGCAAAGAGCCGCTCTTGCTGTGTCACTAGGGGTGAGCCACGCCTGGGGTCCCGGGGCCGCTGGTGCATGCGCCGGCCCGGGTGAACCACGCCTGGGGTCCCGGGGCCGCTGGTGCATGCGCCGGCCCGGGTGAACCACGCCTGGGGTCCCGGGGCCGCTGGTGCATGCGCCGGCCTGGGTGAGCCACGCCTGGGGTCCCGGGGCCGCTGGTGCATGCGCCGGCCCGGGTGAGCCACGCCTGGGGTCCCGGGGCCGCTGGTGCACGTGCCGGCCGGGGTGAGCCACGCCTGGGGTCCCGGGGCCGCTGGTGCATGCGCCGGCCTGGGTGAGCCACGCCTGGGGTCCCGGGGCCGCTGGTGCATGCGCCGGCCTGGGTGAGCCACACCTGGGGTCACGGGGACGCTGGTGCACGTGCCGGCCGGGGTGAGCCACGCCTGGGGTCACGGGGACGCTGGTGCATCTGTGCAAACTGTTTCATGAGTCAGGCCTTGGCCCCCTTCGACTGGGGGTGAATGGTGCTGGTGAACACTCAGCTATGCCTTGCATGTGGAAACCCAGTGTGCACCATGGGCCCTCTCACGCTGTGGCTTGCAAGGTGGCCCGATGCCTGCATGAGGGGCACTGAGGCCCTGTAGGCCCCAGTTTGGGGGAAGGGAAAGCTGCAGGCCACGGATTGGCCTCTTTCTCTGCCTATCATTCCTCTGCAGCAGCGGGTCCCGCCCCTCCATTGGAGCGGAGTGGTGGGTAGGAGACAGATAGGCAGCCCAGCCCAGCCAATAAGGCCTCGAGTAGGAGCATGGCGGGAAGGCCCCTAACCCAGCTCCCCCTCCCTGGAACTACAGCTCCCAGCATGCAGTGCTTCCACTTCATTCCAAGCCGCCCGCTTCCTTCCTCCCAGTGCATGATGGGACTCGTAGTCCCTCCTTTCTCCCCCCTCCCGCCAGAGGCTGCCATATCCCCTGTGCTGTTCGTAGGTCAAGCCGGACCATGGGGCCTGGGCTGTAGCAGGGGCCAGCTTGGGACCCTGTTTGTAAGGGGGCGCGGCAGGACCAGCCCCCGGATGCCTGGGTCCCATCCCACATTTTCTGGGCTCCACCCTCAGGCCTCACATGCAACCCCCACCCCTGTCCGCCCCAGTCCTTGGGCAAGTAGGTTCCAATGAGTTGGGCCCCCCATCTCTGCCAGGGGTGGGGGCCCTTAGCCAGAGGGCCTGTGGGGAGGGCATGGGGTGGCAGACGGGGATCCCCCCAGCAGCCTCCCCCCGTGCTCCATGCTGTGTGTCTGAGATCGCACACCTGTGTGTGTGTTGGGGAGGGTTCACGCTGCACACGCCTGTGATGGGGTGTCGGGAAAGACACAGACACAAGTGAGGGGTTTTGTTTGTTGCACAAACACATTTGTGGGGGGTGTCATGCTCGGGTGTGTGTGTGTGTGTGTGTGTGTGTGGTGGGCTGCTGCATGTTGCACACGTGTGTGGGGTTATGGGCGTGTGTATGTGTGTAACACAAGTACGATGTATGTAGCTGTTGTCCTGATCCTCCATCCACCATCCTCCTCTATCTCTGCCCCATGCCCTCCATCTTCTCTGCCCCACTCCCTCCATCCTCTCTCTGCCCCATCCACACCCTCCTTCCCCACCCCTCCATCCTCTCTCTGCCTCACTCCCTCCATCCCTTCCCTCCTCTCTCTGCCCCACTCCCTCCACACCCTCCTTCCCCACCCCTCCCTCCTCCTCTCTGCCCCACCCCTCCCTTCTTCTCTCTCTGCCCCACTCCCTCCATCCCCTCCCTCCTCTCTCTGCCCCATCCACACCCTCCTTCCCCAACCCTCCCTCCTCTCTGCCCCACTCCCTCCATCCCCTCCCTCCTCTCTCTGCCCCATCCACACCCTCCTTCCCCACCCCTCCCTCCTCCTCTCTGCCCCACCCCTCCCTTCTCTCTCTGCCCCATCCACTCCCTCCTTCCCCACCCCTCCCTCCCTCCTTCTCTCTCTGCCCCACTCCATCCATCCCCTCCCTCCTCTCTGCCCCACTCCGTCCTTCCCCACCCCTCCCTCCTCTCTCTGCCCTGCCCTCTCTTCCCCCACCCCTCCCTCCTTCCTTGACCCTTCTCTTCTCCTCCACCACTACCCCATTTCCCCCGTCCCCTCCCTCCTCCGTCTCGGCCCCACTCCCACCCTCCTCCAATCTCCCCGCCCCACACTCCCTCCATCCCCGACGCCCCCCCCTCCGTCTCTCTCCCTCCTCCCCCGTCTCTGTCTCATTCCCCCCCTTCTCCTCCCCCCCAGCACGGGATTGTGGGAGGAAGCGGGGCGGACAGAGACACCCAGCGAACATGGCTGCACCATGATCCGCCTCGCCAGCGGCCGCCGCCTCCCGCAGCCCCAGCGCCAGCGCCGCCAGCTCGGGGCCTGAGCCAGCCAGGCGGGCGGGCCCCGGCCGGGGGCAGCGGCGGGGGGACCCCCCCTCCGGCAGCTCCCCCCCGAGTCCCCCCTCCCCGCCGAGCCCCCCCCCCCGCCCCTGCAGGGGACGCGCCGGGGCGCACAGGCCGCGCCGCGGCACCTGGGGGCCCCCGGGGCGCGCGCCCTGCGCCCCCCCCCCGCTCCCCGCCGCCGGCCCCATGGACAGGAACTACCCCAGCGCCGGCTTCGGGGACCCGCTGGGCGCCGGCCCGGGATGGAGCTACGAGCGCTCGGCCAAGGCCAGGTGAGCGGCCCCGGGGGCGCACGGCGCCGGCTTGGAGAGGGCGCGGGGGGACCCGGGCGCGGCGCTATATGGGGGGGTGGCGCCGCGGCCTGCCGGGATCGGGCCCCCCCGGGAAAAGGGAGGGGCGAGGGTGCATTGGGGGGGCCCAAGTTTTTGCATGGGGACGGGGGTGCGGGGAAGGGAGCCGTGCACGGGGGTGGCAGGCCCAGGGTCTCCTGTCTCGTCCCCCCGCACACCCACACCTGTGCCAAGCCGGGCTCAGCTTCGGAGAGGGGGGGCCCCTTCCCCGGCCTATCTGGCACGGGCCGGTTGTCAGGACCCTGGGGCCCCCCCAGCTGGGGAGGCGGAGGGTGAGGATCCCCTTGCTCTCAATAGGCCTCTTACAGAGTAGCGGATGGGGACGGGGCCAGGGTGGGGGGCTGGGACAAGCAGGGCCCTTTCCAGGCCCTGGGCAGCACCAACCCACACCAGGGTGCTGGGAGGCATTTGGGGGTGTAGCCGCTGGTGGAGGAGCTCTGGGAATCCCCCCTTAGAGAGCAAGTGCAGACCCCCCAGGTCAGGTGAGGAGTCAAGAATGGAACCCAGGAGTCCTGGCACTCAGCTTTCCCCTCCCCCCCAGCTCCAAATCACTAGAACCCCTTCCCATCCTACAGCCAGGGACAGAACCCAGGAGTCCTGGCTCCCAGCCCCCCCCCACTCTAACCACTAGACCCCTCTCCCCTCCCAGAGCCAGGGACAGAACCCAGGAGTCCTGGCTCCCAGGCCAACACCCCCCCAGCTCAAACCACTAGACACCCCTCCCCTCCCCGAGTCAGGAATAAAACCCAGGAGTCCCAGAGTAGAACTGGGGGGGGACCCATGCGGCCCAACTGTTCTCCAGCAACTGCGCCCCACCCCAGGGGTGACCACATCTCACTGCACCTGGTGAGTGGTCCCTGTACCTTAGCCCCAAGGAAGCCCTGAGGCGTTAGCCTGAGATGTCATGGTACCTTCTGAGAAACCTTTCTCTGAACGTGTCTGAAGCAGTAAGGTCTAGTGGTTATAGCATGGGGGGCTGGGAGCCAGGACTCCTGGGTTCCCTCCTGGCTCTGGGAGTGGGGCTAGTGATTACCACGGGGGGGGGGGGCTGGGGGGTAGGACTCCTGTGTTCTCTCCCCAGCTTTGCTGCAGGCTTGAGTGGGATCTAGTGGTTACCACAGGGGAGCTGGGAGCCAGGACTCCTGAGTTCTCCCCTAGCTGTGGGAGGGGAGTGGGGTCTAATGGTTACCACGGGGGGGGGGGGCGTGGGGATGTGTGGCAGGACTCCTGGGTTCTCTCCCTGGCTTTCCTGCGGACTCTGACCTTCCCCGGCTCTTGGTGTCTCTCTGTGTACCATGGGCCTGAGAGTTGCCCTCCCTGCGGAGTTGTGCTGTGCGACTGCATTGGTGGGTGGGGGAGAAGATGTTTGGGGAAAGGGGAGGTGCGTGGGAAGGCCATTGGGAGAGGGGGTTTCTTTTCCTCTGGCTCAGCTCTGTCCCCCTGTGGCTGGCCCCACTGGTTCCAGTGGGGGGACAGGAGCCTGCGTCCCCCCCAACACCCAGGTGTGTGATGAGTTTGTGGGTTTCTGGGATGCTCCCCTAGCAGAATGGGAGCTGGGGGGGTGTCCCCCTGGGCAGGTGGTGGCGATGAGTGTGTGACTTCTCACCCACCCTGGAGGGGAGGGGGGACGCAGTCCCCCCCCAGGCGTTGGCTGTTCCCCACACCCCCAGTGGCGTCTGCATTCTGCCCCCCATAAGCCCTTCTGGCACCAATCTCTGTGTGACACTCCCGAGCAGAGCACCTGTGAGTGGGAGCTGCTGGTCCAGGAGCTGGAAGGTGGGGGAGGGGGGTCTAGTGGTTAGAGCAGGGGGGGCAGCTGGGAGCCAGGACTCTTGGGTTCTAACCCCAGCTCTGGGAGGGGAAAAGGGTCTAGTAGTTAGAGTGGGGGGGTGAGGGCTGGGAGCCAGGACTCCTCTCTGGGAGTGGGGCCTAGTGGGATTGGGGGCAGGGCATTGGGGTTCAGAGACTGGGCTCTTGCCTGCTTGTGGGCTGCGTTTTGGGGGGGGCTGTGCAGGGTGGTGCCCGCCTGGCGGCTCCTCACACCCTGCGGTGCATTTCCTCTGCTGGCGGCTGCACCGCTGCCTCGATGCATGCTGGGGCTCTGCTGCATGTGTCCTGGAGGCAGGTGTGGAGGTGCAGGCATCTCTCAGCAAGTAGAACCCCCTGACATGGCCCATGCATCTGCTGCACAGCGCAGAGATGCGCTGCGGTGCTGTCTGGCACGTGCATGGTAGACGCAGTTGCCTCTGGATGGTGAAGGGACTTTTCGGTGCTGCCTGCGCCCTCTTGCTGATGGTTGCACCTGTGTGGCACACGCCTTCCCTTGCAGGTGCGGGCCCCTGCCCAACCCAGGCGTTTGCTGCACGGCGCATGCATCCTGCTGCGAGCGGTTGCATGTGCATAATGCATGCATTTGCATCTCTCTGCAAGCCGTTGCTCCCCAGCATGGTGCATACATTTGCCACATGGTGCATGCACCTGCTTGGTGAATGCATTTGCAAGGGCGCAGGCAGCTCTGAGGCCTGTACATTTACAGTGGTGCATGCATTTCTCTGCCAGGAGGTCCCTGGACGCATGCATTACCTGCATGGGTGTGTATCCTACCACGGGGAGGTTTGCCTCGCAGGATATTCCTTTGCTTGTGTTTGCAGGCAGTTGTATCCATATGGTGCATGCATTTTCCATGCTAGCTGCAACTCTCTTGCACCTGAGTGATGCATATATTTGCTGTGATGCCTGCATCTCTCTGCAGCAGGCTGCATCCCCATGCTGCATGCAGTTGTGCATGCATCTCTCTGCAGCAGGCTGCACCCCCATGCTGCATGCAGTTGTGCATGCATCTCTCTGCAGCAGGCTGCACCCCCATGCTGCATGCAGTTGTGCATGCATCTCTCTGCAGCAGGCGGCACCCCCATGCTGCATGCAGTTGTGCATGCATCTCTCTGCAGCAGGCTGCATCCCCATGCTGCATGCAGTTGTGCATGCATCTCTCTGCAGCAGGTCGCATCCCATGATGCATGCAGTTGTGCATGCATCTCTCTGCAGCAGGTCGCATCCCGTGATGCCAGAAATTGCTGTGGTGCCTGCATCTTTCTCTCAAAGCAGGGGCTCCTTAGCGCAGCCCCTGCATTCACTGCCTGCTACGTCCGGCCCTGCTACAGGGGACTGCAATCATGTAGTGCATGGATTTCCTGCAGTGCATACATCGCTCAGTGGACCTGGGCCCTGGCAAATCCCATGCATTCGTGCCATGGCGCATACCTCATTCTGCATGCGCCTGGCACGTTCATATGCCTCTCTGTAGAGGCTGCAGCTTTGCTGTGGCTCACGCCTGCATCCGTCCACAGCCAGTTGCATCGAGGGGCTGCATGCCCCCAGGGCCCCGCAGCCTGGGCCGTGCCTTCGCTGCATGGTGCATGAATCCCTCAGCTCCTGGTTGCGCCTGTCCAGCGTGGGCCTTGGCAGCGTCGTGTGACCCACCGTGGCCCATGGACACCAGGAGAAATGGAGAGTCCGAGTGGTTCAGAGCTGTGAGCGGAGGAGTTCTGTGGTTAGAGCAGGGGGTGGCTGAGAGCCAGGACTCCTGGGTTCTCTTGTGATGGGGAGAGGGGGTGTACTTGCTGGGCAGAGCTTAGGGTCTGATCGGGGTACGGTTCCGAGCTGGGCAGTTACCTCTGCTTAGTAGGTGGTTGGAAAAATCTAAATCTGTCTTCACACCTCTCGGGGATGGAGGGAAGCCCAGGGCTGGGCTAGCAGGGGGCTGTTGGTCTGGAGTGAGGGGCACTGGCAGAGCTGGGGGGGCAGGGCTGGGCGAGCAGGGGGCAGTGGGTTGGGAGTGAGGGGCACCGGCAGAGCTGGGGGGGGCAGGGCCAGGCTGGCAGGGGGCTGCGGGTCGGGAGAGAGGGGCACCGGCAGAGCTGGAGGGGCGTGGCAGGGCTGGGCTGGGGGGAGCTGAGTGGCTCCGTTTTGGTGCCAGGCTCCTTCCTGTGCAGCCAGCGAAGCTGGGAAGTGCGGGGGGGGGGGGGGGCCGCGGGAATCAGACATCTGTAGCCAGAGCCAGGGACTACGTTTCCCAGAATGCCCTTCTGTCACTACACTCCTGTACCAGATGCTGGGAGGGGGATGGAGGGAAATCTTCCCGCTTCTCTGAGCCGTGGGGCTGTGGAGGGGGGATCCATGGGGTGGGTTCTGCTTCTCCAGAGAGGGCGTGGGGGAGACACAACTGAGGGGGGGGACACACATGGCGGGGGAATCCCTGGTGAAAGCCCCTTCCCCACTGCAGAGGGATCACTGATGGGGCTGGTGCCCCCCCCCCGAGGGGAAAGGCCCCAGGCCCCATTCCCTGCCCCCCTGAGCCAGCCTGTCCCTGCCCTGGGGCCAGATGGGAGCTGGCACCCCCTAGAGAGGACAGGCCCCATGTCCTGCCTCCTGGGAGCTGGAGGCAGGGTGGGGGGGGCATGACTGTCACTGACGCTGTCCCTCCCTCGTCCCCAGCCTGGTGTACGGCGGGTCCCGGACGTCCCATCCCGACACGGATATTCTGCACCGCCAGGCCTACGCCGCCCCCCACCCCCTGCAGGGCTACGCCACGAACCACCACCCCGCAGGTACGTCTCCGTCTTCTCCCGCTCGTGTGTCTGGCCGTTGTCCAGCCAGCTGGCCTCCTGGCCGTGTGTCTGTCCCACTGTGTGTCCGTCCGTCCGTCCTCCTGGCCATGTGCCCCTCCCCCTGTGTGTCTGCCCGTCCTCCCGGCCATGTGCCCGTCCTCCCGGCTATGTGCCCCTCCTGCAGTGTGTCTGCTCCTTCCCGCCCACCTGTTTCTCTGTGACCCCTCGTCCTCCTGTCCCTCGCTGTCTGCGTGGCCACTTGCCCCCCCTCTCACCCGCTCTGCCCCCATTATCCGTAGGTCTGGTGCCCTCCGCCTGTCTGTCCTCCCTCCCGCTCTTCTCTCCGCTCTGCCTGTCCTCCTGTGTCAGTCTGTCCTGCCAGCACGCCCACAATGCCCTGCCCCTGTCTCTGTCCCTGGTCGGTCCATCTGCCCTGCTCCATCTGTCTGTCCCATCTCCCCGTCTCTATCCCCCGTCTGTCTTGCCCCCGCCTGTCTCTGTCCCCGTCTGCCCTGCCCATCTGCCCCTCCCCCATCTGTCTGTCCCATCTCCCATCTGCCCTTCCGCCGTCCGTCTGTGCCCCCCTCACTGTCTCTCCCCCCAGGTCTCTCCGGGCTCTTCGAGACCGGACTCCATCACGCCAGCAGCGCCACCCCCGATGCCTCCGTCATGAACCTCATCTCGGCGCTGGAGTCGCGGGCCCCCCAGCCCGGCCCCTCGGCCTCCTCGCTGCTCTCCCAGTTCCGCACCCCCTCCTGGCAGACAGGTATGTGGGGGTGGGGAGACCCCCCCAGGGGGCAGGGTCTGTAAAGGGACACTGTCAGCAGGGGCAGGGCATGCCCTGCTATAGCCCCGCCCCTCAGCCAGGCCCAGGGTTCCCCCCCTTAGCCCCGCTCCTGAGCCAGGCCCGGGTTGCCCCCCTTAGCCCTGACGCCTGTTCAACCCCCTCCCCAGTTGGGCTTGGACTGGCCTCGAGCCCCAGCCCCACTGTAGGTCCCAGATCTCACCGAGGGGGCCTTGGGGCGGAGGCCCCTGGGTGCCTGCGAGTGCCCCCCGTCCCAGGTGTGGGCTGTGGGTGCAGGCGGGTGCCGCTCCTGTCTCTGACCCACCCCCCGTTCTCCCCCAGCCATGCACACGCCAGCCCCGGCTGAGCTCTTCATCTCGGGCGCCATCCCCGGCTCGGGCACCTTCCCGTCGTCCTCGGCGCTGTCGGCCTACCAGCACCCGGCCTCCTTCAGCGGGCGCAGCTTCCCGGTCAGCTCCTCACTCAGCCTGCCGGACGCCGCCTTTAGCCCCAGCTCCAACGGGCTGCTGTCCCCACACGACCCGCTGCTGCACATCAAACCCTCCCAGGCCAGCGTGCCCTCCTCCCTGAGCTTCGATCGGCTGGGCAGCGCCGTGCTGGGCACAGGGCTGCCCTCCCAGAGCTCGGCCTACCGCAGCGCCCAGGAGTCGGCCTCCCGCCACCTGCCCTCCCAGTTCAACCTGCTCTCGTCCTCCCTGGGGCCCCCCTCGGACCAGTCCTCGCAGCTGTACAACGCCTCCGTCTTCTCCAGCTCACCCGCCGCCTCCATGGAGCGGGCCATGCCCCGGCAGGACAGCGTCATCAAACACTACCAGCGGCCCTCCAGCACCCAGCCCCAGCTGCCCGCTGCCCACTCCCTGCAGCACTACTTGAGCTGCGGGGGCAGCTACCAGCAGATGTCCCACCGCGCCGGCCTCTCCTGCAGCCCGCTGGGCGAGCCCTCGCCCGCCGGCTCCGAGGGCTCCCAGAAGCCGCCGCAGGCCCCCCGCCAGGAGCCGGGGCAGAGCTACCGGCCCATCATCCAGTCGCCCGGCTACTCGGGCGCCGCGGCCGGCTCCTCCTCTAAATCCAAGAGCTACTCGGCCTCCCGCCAGACCCCCCGCTCCACCGCCACCCCCAAGTGCCAAAGCAGCTTCTCCGTCTCCGTCGCCAAGCCCAGCTCGGTCATCGCCAGCCAGCCCCAGGCCTACTCGCCTGGCCAGCCCCAGAGCCTGCTGTCCATGAGCCAGCCCCAGAGCTACGCCGTGAGCCAGCCCCAGAGCCTCTCCTCTGTCAGCCAGGCCTCCCAGTTCAGCGGCAGCCAAGCTCAGGACCTGACCAGCGTCAGCAAGGCGCAGAGCTACGGGACGGGGCAGGCCCAACCTGGGGGGCAGGGCGGGCAGGCCGGGCAGGGGCTGCAGCCCTGCGTGAGCCAGAGCCAGGCCTACTCCCCGGAGCAGCTGCAGGGGCTATCGACGGTGGGTTACAGCGTCCAGGCCGAGCCCCACGTCTCGGTGAGCCAGACCCCCAGCTACGGGCCGGCCCACTCCCAGGGCATGCCCACCGCCAGCCCCTCGCTGAGCTACAGCACCGGCCACTCGCCCGCCATGCCCAGCCACCCGCAGCCCATCGGCTACGCCCACGGGCAGAGCCTCCCTGACTCCAGCCCGTCGCAGATCGGCCGGCCCCTGCAGTCGCCCACGGCCGCCCGGCCCCAGAGCGTGAACTCGCCCGGCCAGTCCCAGAAGTACCTGACGTCGGTGCTGTCACCTTCCTTCATGCAGCCAGCGCACGGGCAGAGCTACCCGGGCGTGGAGCGGGCGGCCTCCTACAGCAAGGCCAAGGCTGAATCAGACCTGCTGGCGGCTGAGCGGACAGAGGACGAGGATTTCCTCATTCAGCACCTGCTGCAGTCCCAGACGCCGCCCCCCCGGGGGCCAGCCGAAGGGCTGGTGCAGTGTGAGGAGCGGGGGGGCAAGGGGCTGGCCTATGGGGGGCTCAGCAAGTCGGAGGAGCGCTACCACCTGCAGAGCGTCATCCGCACCAACTCCAGCCTGGACAGCCAGGGCCTGGAGCTCTCCCTGCAGGGCCTGAAGGAGAAGAAGAAAGGGGAGCGGCCCCATGCCCGCTCCACCCCAGAAGCGCTCGCCACTTCCGTGGTGCATTACAGCCACCAGGCCGGCTCCATGGAGAGCTATGCCCAGGACATGAAGAAGTCGGTGGAGCACCTGCAAGCCGGGGCCAAGGACCTGGGCCAGGCCCACTCCTACCTGCAGAAGACCCCCGAGCACGGCCCCCAGCCCCACCGCATGGTGGGCGAGCCCCCGCCCATGGAGCTGCTGCCTGGCCAGCAGGGGGCACCGCTCCTGCTGGACTCGTCCCCCGACCTGCCCCAGCTCTCCCTTCCCCCCCAGCAGCAGCAGCAGTCCCAGCTGCTGCAGTCGGTGCTGACGCACACCCAGAGCCAGCTGCATCCCCGGGCCAAGGTGCACCTGCTGGAACCCCAGCGCCTCCACCCACCCGAGCCCCCCTCGCCCCAGCTGCAGCTGCAGGCTCTGGAGGCCCACCTGCACCAAGCGCACGTGCGCTCGCAGGGCCTGGACCCCCAGCAGTCGCCCCAGCTGCAGGGCCAGCTGCAGGCCGAGAACATGGAGGTGCTGGGCCAGTCCCAGGAGATCCAGGACTTCCTGGAGCCTGACCTGAGCCTGGAGTCCCACCTGGGCCAGGGCGGAGCCGGCCTGGAGCCCGACTCCTCCCAGCAGGTGCCCCAGGCCCAGCTGGAGGCCAAGGACCAGTTTGAGAGCCCCAGCCCACAGGGCTCCAAGCAGCGCTTCGTGCCCCTCACCTCCATTTGCTTCCCGGACTCGCTGCTGCAGGACGAGGACCGCAGCTTCTTCCCCGGCATGGAGGACATGTTCGGGCCGGGGGCCTGCGGCCCCGACGACTTCCCCAAGCCGGGCTGCGGGGAGGACGAGCCCCCCAGCCTGGAGCGGGCCGAGGGCCTGAAGGGCGGGGCTGGCGGCTATGACATGCTGCCGGCCGGCCAGGGCTACCAGGGCTACTGCCCTGGCGAGGGCGGGGACGGCTCCCACCTGGCCATGGAGCCGGTCAAACACGAGCTGCCCTCCACCGTCAACGCCGAGCCACTGGGGCTGATCCAGGCGGGCCACGGTGGGCCAGAGGGGGCTGCCAAGCCTGGCCTCACCTCCCCCATCTTCTGCTCCTCCAAGCCCAAGAAGCTGCTGAAGACCACCTCCTTCCACCTGCTCAAGAAGCGGGACCCCCCGTTCCAGCCCCCCAAGAAGGCCTACGCCCAGGAGTACGAGTTCCAGGACGATGAGGACAAGGTCGACGTGCCGGCCGACATCCGCCTCAACAGCCGGCGCCTGCCCGACCTGCTGCCCGACCTCATCTCCAGCTGCCGGACCCGGCCCAGCCTCGGCCCCATGGGCGACATCGACTTCTGCCCCCACCACAGCGCCGCCGACGGCCCCAAGAAGCGGGGCCGCAAGCCCACCAAGCCCAAGCGGGACGGGCCCCCTCGGCCCCGTGGCCGGCCCCGCATCCGGCCCCTGGCCGAGCCCCACGGTGTCCTGCCCCCCGATGGCGCCAAGAAGCCCCGGGGCAGAGGGCGGGGGCGGGGGAAAAAGGGGGGCGAGGAGGGGGGCGAAGGAGGGGCTGGCGTGGAGCCCCTCAAGCCGCTCAAGGTAATGGGGGGGCAGGGACCTGGTTGGGGCGGGAGGGGCATCGGGGCGGGCTGCTGTCTGGGAGTGGGACCTTGGCTCTGGGGGGATGTATCTCTGAAGGGGTGGGGCCCTGGCTGGGGGGAAGGGAGGGGTGTTGAGGGTGGGGGGGCCCTGACTGAGGAGGGAGGGGCAGGGACAGGGGCCCTGGCTGGGACAGGAGGGTCTCTGTGTGGGCAGGGCCCTGGCTGGAGAGGGAGGGGTTGTGAGGGGGCGGGCCCTGCCTGGCGGGCAGGGCGGGAGGCTGGGGGCAGCCGAGGACTCCCGGGGGGCAGGGCGGGGGGCTGGGGGAAGCCGAGGGCTCCCGGGAGGCAGGGTGGGGGGCTGGGCGGGAGGTTGGGGGCAGCCGAGGACTCCCAAGGGGCAGGGCTGGGGGCAGCTGAGGGCTTCTGGGGTGCAGGGCGGGGGGCTGGGGGCAGTGGTGGGCTCCCAGGGGGCTGGGGGCAGTGGTGGGCTCTTGGGGAGGCAGGGAGCCTGGAGAAGGGGCGTCTCTGTCTGGGGCCGTTCCCGCAGCGCCCCTGAGCCCCCTTCTCCCCCCAGATCAAGCTGGCGGTGCCCAAGGGCGGCGAGGGGGCCCCGGCAGAGCCGGCCCCCTCCGGGCCGGCACCCCCCGAGGCCGGGCTGGACAGCAGCCAGACGCGGGAGAAGATCAAGGCGAAGATCCGGGAAGTGGAGGAGAAGCAGCCGGAGATGAAGTCGGGCTTCATGGCCTCCTTCCTGGACTTCCTCAAGTCGGGCAAGCGGCAGCAGCTGCCCACGGCCGCCACCAGCCCCCCCAAGACCCCGCGGCCCCCCGCCACCCAGCCCCCCTTCGGCCTGGCGCCCCCCCTGCTGCCGGGGGCGCTGGACGGGGCCGAGGGCGAGGGGCTCGTCATGAGCTGCACCAGCCCCTGCAAGCGGCTGGACGAGGAGCTGAAACGCAACCTGGAGACGCTGCCCTCGTTCTCCTCCGACGAGGAGGACTCGGTGGGCAAGAACCAGGACCTGCAGAAGAGCATCTCCTCTGCCATCTCCGCCCTGGACGACCCGGCCGAGCGCAAGGAGGGCGACGGGGCCGGTGGGTGCCGCGCGCCCGCCCCGCGTCCCCCCAGGGGGCTCCCCTGCCCCGGGTCCCCTGCCTCCCCCTGGGGGGTCCCCTCGCCTCCCTCCGCGGGGTTCCCCCAGCCCGTGTCCCCCTGCCTCCTCGCAGGGGGTTCCCCCATCTCGCGTCCCTCCGGGGGGCCCCCCACATCTCCGCCCCAAGCGTCCTCCCCTCCCCATCTCCACCCACATCCCCCCAGGCTGATCCCTGCCTCCCCTCCCCTCGGGGGAATCACCCGGCCCACTTGTCCTCCCCCCACATCCTCCCCTGCTCCATGTCCCCCCGGGGAGTTCTCCCGCCCCGTGTCCCCCTGGGGTGTCTCCCCAGCCTACGTCTCGCTGCGTCCTCTCTTGCCCCGCGTGCCCCCCTGCCCTGTGGTCCCATGCGTCTCCCCACCCCATGTTCTCTGGGGTGTCCCAGCATCCCCCAGCACCTCTGGGGCCTTCCCCTGCCCCACTCCCCTCGCATCCTTGGGACATCCTCACCTCCCTCTGCCGCAGGTCTCCCCTTGCCCCTGAGACCTCTGAATCCTCTCCACTCTGCTATGGAGTGCCCCCAGACCCTTTGGGGTTCCCCCAATTGTCCTCCCAGGACGACCCCCCACCCCACTATGGTGCTGCCACTTCTCTAGTTCCCCCCACTCACTGTGGTCCCCCATCTCTCCCAGGGGATGGCCTAGCCCCCACGGGGGTTCCCCTTGGGACCCCCAATCCCCACCCCTGAATCCCCCAGAGAGCGCCCCCCTGACACCCCCGCCCCCGACAGCTACACACACCCCCGGGGATGGGACAGGTGCCCCAGAGCATGCTGGGTAAGAGGGTTCATGCCCCCCCACCTGCGCTAACCCTCCCCCCCCCACAGATGCCCCCACGGCGGAGGAGAAGCTGCCCAGCCCGGCCCCCTCCGAGGCTTCCCAGCAGGAGCCCCCCCCGGCTGCCTCCCCGGCCTCACCCCCTGAGCCCCCCCTGCCGCCCCCCGCGGGGCCCCCAGCCCAGGCCTCCCCTGAGCTGGAGGAGCCGGAGGACGCGCGACCCCTGCACCTGGCCAAGAAGCAGGAGACGGCAGCTGTGTGCGGCGAGACGGACGAGGAAGAGACCGAGAGCGGAGGGGAAGGGATCTTCCGGGAACGCGACGAGTTTGTCATCCGCGTGGAGGACATCCAGGCCCTCAAGGTGGGGGGCTGCGGGGCGGGGGGGGCGGCGCTGGCAGGGCTGGGGGGAGCCCAGGGCTGGGCTAACAAGAGCTGCGGGTCGGGAGTGAGGGGCACCGGCAGGGCTGGGGGAGCCCAGGGCCGGGCTAGCAGGGGGCTGTGGGTCGGGAGTGAGGGGCACCGGCAGGGCTGGGCTAGCAGGGGCTGTGGGTCGGGAGTGAGGGGCACCGGCAGGGCTGGGGGGAGCCCAGGGCTGGGCTAGCAGGGGGCTGCGGGTCGGGAGTGAGTGACCCCCTCTCCCGCGTCTCTAGTTGGCGCTGCAGACGGGCCGGGAGCCGCCCCCCATCTGGCGGGTGCAGAAAGCCCTGCTGCAGAAATTCACCCCCGAGATCAAGGACGGGCAGCGGCAGTTCTGTGCCACCAGCAATGTGAGTGTCCCCTGCACCTCCCCCGCCGGAGCGTGGGGGTGACCCTGCCCCCTGCTCCTCTGCCCCTCTGGAGCATGAGGGTGACCCCGCCCCCCCATGTGACAGATCCCTGGTGCCCCTATACAAGCCAGCCTAGGGCTTTTCCTGCATCACCCCCGGCGGATGCTAGTGGCGGGAGGGGAGATCCTGGGGGGGGGGCTGTGCCCTGTGAGGATGCGGTGACCGGGGGGGCCATGCGCCCAACCGGGGGGTGGGGACACTGGGGAGAGAAATTTCCGCCTCAGTTCCCAGCTCCCCTTTCAGACACAGGAGTCGGAGACGTCCCCAGAAGCAGCCTCCCCCCTCCCCTGCTTTTCCTCGCTACCTGATCTCTGCTCTCCCCCCTTCCCCCCCCCAGTACCTGGGTTATTTCGGGGACGCCAAGAACCGCTACCAGCGTCTCTACGTGAAGTTCCTGGAGAACATCAACAAGAAGGATTATGTACGTGTCTGCTCCAAGAAGCCCTGGCACCGGCCGCTGCAGGCTGTGAGGTGAGGAGGGGGTGCAGAGAGGGACGGGGGGGCCCTGACCCCTCCCTGGCGTGTTTCCTGCCCGCTCTGGGCTCGGCCTCCAGTGCCTAACGGGCCCCCCGCTCCCTTCCTGCCCCATGCAGGAGGCAAAACCAGCCCAAGACTTCGGGCCCCAAGGTCACGGCCCCGCCCAAGGCCGAGAAGCAGACGGAGGCGTCGGAGCGGGCGGAGAAGCCGGAGAAGGGCCCCAAGCTGGAGAAGGGCCCCAAGCCGGAGAAGGGCCCCAAGCCGGACAGGCCCCCCAAGGCAGAGCGGGCCGAGAAGCTGCCCCGGGCGGACAAGTCGGGCAAGGCCGACAAGGCCCCCAAAGCGGAGAAGGTGGAGCCCCCAGCACCTGCCCCCCCCAAGGCCAGCCCGGCCGGCGGCCCCAAGCCAAAGCCCGCCAAGGTGAAGGCAGAGCCGCCCCCGAAGAAGAGGAAAAAATGGCTGAAGGAACTGGCGTCATCCTCAGACTCGGAGTCCAGCCCGGAGCAGCAGAGCGAGGAGGAGGGTGAGCCCGGGGGCCGCGCGGCGGGTGGGGAGGGCGGGGAGTCTTAGCGCCGGCACCCGGCTCCGGCCAGTCAGTCCAAGCCACCCAGGTCCCGTCCCGCCAGCCGACCCCGGGGCTCCTCCGCCCAGCTCCAGTCCTACCCCGTTCTCTTCCCCCTGTTACTGGGGTCGCCCCAGGTGCAGGAAAGGCCTGGGTAAACCCCACATGGAAACCCCAGAGAAAGAAAAATAGAGAACCAAAGAAAATGCCCCCAGAGTGAAAGACGAGGTGAGAGGGGAAAAGGCATCCTTTAAAAAGTCAAATCCCAGTGAGGAAAGGAGCCTGAACACTGGCAAATCAAGTGGAAAAGGATCATTAAGCCAAAAGAGAATGTAAAGAGCCACCAGCAAATGACACAAAAATGAACGGCAACGTTTTTTAAGTACGTGAGAAGCAGGAAGCCTGACCAACAATCAGTGAGCGACATGCTAAGGGATCACTCAAGGAAGACAAGGCTGTTGGAGTTCGGAAGGAACTCAGGTAGGACACTGCAGAACTACTTGCTGTGGGGTGTTGCCCGTTGCTTACCTCAGCCTCTGGACCAGGCGGCTGGAGGACAGCTCATGTGATGCCGATTTTTAAAAAAGGCTCCAGGGGCAATCCTGGCAATTCCAGGCCGGCGAGCCCGACTCCAGTCCCGGGCAAATTGGTTAAAGCCGTAGTAAAGAACCGCATGATCAGGCACAGAGATGAACATGATGGGTTGGCTTTTGGAAAGGAAAATCACGCCTCGCCGATCTATTAGAATTCCTCGAGTGCTTCGACATACGTGGACAAGGGGGAGCCAGAGTCCTTAGACTTTCACAAAGCCTGTGACAAGGTCCCTCACCCAAGGCTCTTATGCGAACTAAGCTGTCATGGGATAAGAGGGGAAGGTCCATCATGGATCAGTAATTGGGAAAAGACAGGAAATAAAGGGTCGGTTTTCAGACTGGAGACGGGACTAGCGGGGGTCCGTGCTGCTCAACTTGGGCATAAGTGAGCTGGGAAAAGGGGGAACCAGGGAGGCGGCCGAGTTTGCAGACAACACAAAATGGCGCAGGATAGGTCAGGCCAAAGGAGGCCGCAGAGAGTTACAAAGGGACCTCACTGAGCTGCAGATGAAATTCTGGGTCGATTGTAAACAGAATCCCCACTCTACACGCACAAGGCTGGGGCCTGAATTAGCTGTTCCCACTCAAGCAAGAGCTCTGGGAGTCATTGTGGGTCGTTCTCTGCAAACGTCCACTCAGTGGGCAGCAGCCGTCAGAAAAGCGAACAGCATGTTGGAAAGGGACAGCTAAGAAGAGAGCAAATATCCTAACGGTGCTATATCAATCCATGGCACGCCTACGCCTCGAATACTGCATCCCATTCTGGTCGCCCCATCTCAAAACAGACGTACTCGAACGGAAAAGATGGCAGAGAAGGGCGACAAAAACACTTAGGGGGCAGAACAGCTTCCATACAAGGAGAGGTGAAAAAGCTGGGGCCAGTTCTGCTGGGAAAAGGGACAAGTAAGGAGGGATATGAGAGAGCTCTATAAACTCATGAATAGTGTGGAGCAAGTGACTAGGGAAGTGTTATTTACCCCATTTCAAAACACAAAAACAAGGGGTCACCCGATGAAATTAACGGACAGCAGGTTTAAAACAAACCTAAGGAAGTCTTTCTTCACCCAGCACACCGTTAACCTGTGGAACTCCTTGCCAGGGGATGTGGCTATGACCCAGGATGGGCGGGGACCCGGTTCCGGGAGGCCCTGAATCTGGTGGCTGGGAGCTGGGATTGGCTGGGGGAGTGGGGGAGCTCGCTGGGCCCCTGTTCTCTTAGCTCCCTCCTCCCCCTTGAAGCCGGATTCGAGGAGTGGTGGGTTTTTGTTCCGGCTATCCAATGAGGGCCCACAGACAGACTGGTTAGAGCAACCCGTTGTCTCGGGTGCCTTGCGCTCCCGCACACCTTCCCTTTCACGTCCGTGCACTTCGCATCATGGGTGGGAGACGGGGCAACCCCTGGAGTTTGTCACTTCAGGCAATTCCTGGACCCCTCTGGCCACCTGTGGGTGGTGCCCTTGTCCCCACCAATAGGGTGAGCTGCAGCAGGCAGTATGCAAATGAGCCTCACTGCCGGCTGGGGGGGTGCTCTCCTGCTTCACCACTAGAGGACGGGTTCTGTGCTGTGGGCCTGACTGGGGGGCGGGGGGGCCAGGCTCTGGGCCCTGGGGGGACTATAGACTCCAGGGGGAGGGGCGAGCTCTGGGACCGTAGGGGGGTCTTATTCCCGGAGGGGGCACTCTGGGCCCTGGGGGGACTATAGACTCTGGGGAGGGCAGGGTCTGACTTGGGGGATGGGGGGGGGCTCTGGACCAGAGCGGGGGCTGGCTGCTGGCGGGTAGGAGGTGGTGTGCTGTGTGGATGCCGGTGGGGGGCTGCTCTGCGCAGTGTGGAGGTATAAGTGGGGGGGGGTTGGCCATGGGGCATGGTCAGACCCCCCCTCACATCTGTGCCCCCCCCCAGAGCGGGTGCCAATGGGCCGGGTGTTGAACACGCGGGCGATGAAGGAAATGTACCGGAGCTACGTGGAGATGCTGGTCAGCACGGCCCTCGACCCCGACATGATCCAGGCCCTGGAGGACACCAACGGTGGGTACCCCTGCCCTGCCCCCCACGGCTGGGACCCCCCCATTCCCCCCCATGGCTGGGGCCCCCCCTGTTCCCCCCATGGTTGGGGGTCCTGCCCTGCCCCCCCTGTTCCCCCCCATGGCTGAGGGGCCTGCTCTGACCTGCTCTCCCCCATGGCTGGGAGTCCCCCTGTTTCCCCCCACAGCTGAGGGGCCTGACCTGCCCCCCATGGCTGGGGGGTCTGCCCTGCCACACTCTCCCCCCAGCCAGGGAAGGGGGAAATCTGCCCTGACCCCCCCCACACCCGTCCCCCAGCCGTGTATTTGTCCCCCCCGAGGGAGGGGGATGGTTCCTGACAAATGCATTGGAGCGGGGGGGGGGTGAGCCGAGGGTGGCCAGTAAACTTTGCCCTCTTGCCCCCCTTCCCCAGACGAGCTGTACCTGCCCCCCATGCGCAAGATCGATGGGATCCTGAACGACCACAAGAAGAAGGTCCTGAAGCGGGTGTCACTGCACCCGGCGCTGCAGGTGGGGGGCGCAAGAGGGGTTGCCCCTTGCAGCCTGGCTGGGGAAATTAGGGGAGCGGCTGGCTGAAGGGACACTGGGGAACTCTGAGGCGGGGGTCCTGGAGCGGCTGGGGGGGACTCTGGGGCTGGGGAGAAGATGCTGGGGAGCGCTGGGGCTGGGAGGGGAACTCTGGGGCTGGGGAGAAGATGCCGGGGAGCCTTAGGGCTGTCTGGGTTGGCCCTGCGCTGGGAGGGGGGACTGGGTTCTTTGCACCTGTGGGGCTGGGGGTGGGGGACCCCTGTAACCTAGGCGCCATGTGCAGGAGGCACCCCCCCCGCCAACCTGCTGTGAACCCCGTCCCCCCCCACAGGAGGCGCTGCACACCTTCCCACAGCTGCAGGCGGAGCCGGGCGAGGCGCTGGTGAGGCTGCGCCCCACAGGGCAGCCCTACAACCGCAAGACCCTCAACAAGCTGAAGAAGAGCGTGTCCAAACCCCAGGTGGGTGCTGGGGAGCCGGGGGGCTGCAGCAGGTATGCAGGGCTGGGGGGGGACATGGCTGCAGGGGATGAGCTGGAGCCCCCGACTGACACCCCCCCTTTCGCCCCCCAGGAGTTCAAGGTCGACGTGGAAAAGTCGTTTTTCTTCACCCTGTACCATTCCCTCCATCACTACAAATACCACACCTTCCTGCGCTGCAAGGACGAGGTGAGACCCCCCCCGGCCCCCCGCCTGGCCCCCACCCCGTACCATTCCCTCCATCACTACAAATACCACACCTTCCTGCGCTGCAAGGACGAGGTGAGACCCCCCGGCCCCCCGCCTGGCCCCCACCCCGTACCATTCCCTCCATCATTACAAATACCACACCTTCCTGCGCTGCAAGGACGAGGTGAGACCCCCTCGGCCCCCCGCCTGGCCCCCACCCCGTACCATTCCCTCCATCACTACAAATACCACACCTTCCTGCGCTGCAAGGACGAGGTGAGACCCCCCCGGCCCCCCGCCTGGCCCCCACCCCGTACCATTCCCTACATCACTACAAATACCACACCTTCCTGCGCTGCAAGGACGAGGTGAGACCCCCCGGCCCCCCGCCTGGCCCCCACCCTGTACCATTCCCTCCATCACTACAAATACCACACCTTCCTGCGCTGCAAGGACGAGATGAGACCCCCTCCTGCCCCCTGGCCCCCTGCCCTGCCTCCCTCTCCTCCCACCCCAGCTCCTGCAATCCCTGCCCCAGCCCTACCGGTGCCCCTCACTCCTGCCCTGCAGCCCCCTGCCAGCCCAGCCCTGCGCTCCCACCGGTGCCCCTCGCTCCCGCCTCGCAGCCCCCTGCCAGCCCAGCCCTGGGCTCCCCTCAACCCCGCTGGTGCCCCTCACTCCCGTCCCGCAGCCCCCTGCCAGCCCAGCCCAGCCCTGGGCTCCCCCCAACCCCGCCGGTGCCCCTCACTCCCGCCCCGCAGCCCCCTGCCAGCCCAGCCCTGGGCTCCCCCCAGCCCCGCCGGTGCCCCTCACTCCCGCCCCGCAGCCCCCCGCCAGCCCAGCCCTGGGCTCCCGCTGGTGCCCCTGCCCCCGCCCTGACGGCGTCTCTCCCCCACAGACGTCGGCCATCGAGGGGCAGGACGCGGACCTGGGCCAGGAGGAGGTGGTCCAGCAGTGCATGCGGAACCAGCCCTGGCTGGAAAAGCTCTTTGACTCCTTCAGCGACCTCCTGACACAAGCCCAGACCAAGTGCGCGTGACCCCGCCGCCGGCTCCCCCTCCTCTGCGGTGCAGGCCCCGCCCCCCCGGGCCAGGGAGGGCTTCGGACCGAGGGCCCGTGGGGGGGGGGCGTGTTGGAGGTCCCGCTCCCCGCCCGCCGTTGGTGGTGGTGATCTCCAGGACAGACCCCCACACACACACGCACCCACCTTGGCTCGGGGTGGCTGTGGCCCTGGGAGAGGGGAACATGCCCAGGGGTGAGGGTGGCCCTGGGGTCTATGGCCCTGCCCCCCCCCCATTTCCCCCTCCCATACAGAGAAATTTTATTTATATATATATGTATAAATGTCTATTTAGCAGCTTCCTTTCTCTGTATGGGGATGGGGGGAGCCCCCCCCACGGCTGGGGAAGCCCACAGGGCATAGGGGGGACTGGTTAGAGAAGGGGGGGGGCGGGTGATGGGTTAGGGAACCAGGACTCCTGGGTTCCATCCCCAGCTCTGGGAGGGGAACAGAGTCGGGGGGGGCGGGGAATTCGGAACCCAGACTGCTGGGTTCCGTGCTTAGCACACCCACCTTGTCCCCTCGGTCCCCCGTTCTTGCCCACCCTCCCCCCGCAGCAGCGTAATGACCCACCTCCCTACAGGGAGGCTATAAAGTATTATTGCTGCCCCCCGCCCCCAAAGGCTGAGCAGGGAATTGGCTGGTCAGGGGGCGACTGAAGGCAACCCCCCCGCCTCCCCCATGGCATGGCCAGGGCCCCTCCCCAATTTCCCCCCCACCCCCCCATGTGGTGGTCTGGTTCCCCACTCAGAGCTATTTATTGCCAAGCCCAGGGGAGGGGAGCCAGCCCCCCCAGAGTATAGCTCCCCATCTGTGTCCGGGGGGGCAGCCAATGAGTCCGTGTGCTTCCCCCAGGGCGGGTGGGGGCAGATTCCACGTACCCCCCCAATGACTATTTAATCCTTCTCTTAGGCCGTGTTTTGGAGGGTCCGGGGGGGGTTCGTCCCCCCTTGGGGGTGGGGGTTGTTATTTTTGTCGTTGTGTGTTTTTGTTTTGTTTTTTTATCAGCGGATTTTCTTGTACATAATGTATAGGGTCAAAGTCTATGTATCATATTGTATTTGGCTAACGGACACCCCCGCGGAGACCCCCCAGACCTCCCCCCATCCCCCCCTTAGCTGGGAAATTCTTCAGCTTGGATGAACTTCGGGGGGGGTCCTGAGTTTTGGGGCGTCGTTATTATAATAATTATATAGACAATTTGAGGGGGGGTTAGGCCCCAATCCCCTCCCCACCCCACACCAAAACTGAATTTTTTTAACCCTGGATACAAAATCCAGCCTAGACTAGTGAGATTTAGTCAGGGCTCTTCCCCCCCCCCCCCGGACTCCCCATTTTCTAGCCTGTCACCCCTCTGCAGCCTCTCCTCACCCCTGTGGACTAGATCCAGGAGGGGGGATGGTCTGCCTGTGACCCCCCCACCCCCTGTGGCCTCCTCCCCACTTTCTGGGGGGGAATTCAAGGTACTTTAGGGGGAGGGGGGTTGCCCCAGACTGGGAGCTGAATTGGGGCCCTGCCCCTTGGGGGGTGCCCTGTACTCCTTCCCCTGCCCCACCCGGGAGTCCCCCCAACAAATCCTGCTACAGCTGGATTTTTTTTAAATTCATTCTTTGACCCCTCTTGGGTTGGGGGGGGAGAAAGGGGGATTCCTTGATTCACCCCCTTTTTTGGGGCACCCCCCTTTCTGCTATTGACCCTTTGGGATCAGTTGTTTCTGGCGCTGGGATATTCGGTGCCACCCCCAAATCTCGGGGCGGGGGGAGGACAGCCCGAAACCAGCTCCCTTCACCCTGAGCTGAGAGGGATTCCAGCACCCCCGGTGGGGGAGAATTTGGGGTGATTCCCCCCTCACATCCAACAGCCCGGTGTCTCTGGTGTCCTGGGGAGGGGGCTGTGGCCATCGAGGGGGGGCCCCCAGTCCCATGCCCTGTAGCCCCCACGAGGGGGCACAGCCAGGACCCCCCCAATACTGGAACCTATGCTAAAGCACTAAACTGTATTTGTGGGGTGGGATACCCCAGAGCTGGCCAAACTCCAGGTACCCTGAAGCGTGGGGAGCTGTGAGACCCCCCCACCCTGCCCCAGAGCTAACCCTTTGGTCTAAGGCCCCCCTAATCCTGCCGCCCCCCAGCCCCCTCGTTTTTTACGCTGTGTACTCTGTGTCCGTGGGTTTTGCGGCCGGGAATGTGGTCTGTATGGATGTTCCGATATATTTTTATTGTTTAGTCGTGTCTCTGCCTGGTTTTCTCAGCCCCCCAGATCCCCCATGCTTTCCCCCCTGGTCCCGCTGCCTTAGGTGAGGCATTCCCAGGTCAAACTATGCTCTGCAAGGAGTCCCCCCCTCCCTGCACCCCACAGTCAGCGGGTGGGGGGGGGGAGAAGTCAGGGGGATTTTGGAGACATGTTGCAGCCACGTTCCTCTCTGCCAAAGAGAGCCCCCCAGCTTTCCCTGCAGAAGTGGGATGCACCCCAAAAATCACTGGGCAGCCACCTTTCATCGGCCCACTGGATTGACTGCAAAGCGCACCCCCCAACCCCTCCAAGGCATTACTGGGGGTATGGATAGACACGCCCTGATATGAGCAGGTTCCAGCCCCCGCCCCGCAGCCTATATCCCACCCCAGCCAGTCCCCTGGTCTGGGGCCGGATGGGAGCTGGTGCCCCCCCAGGGGACACAGCAGAACCCAGGAGTCTGGGTGCTGGGTTGAGGACCCCAATCTGTCGCAGCCTCCCCTCCAGGCATCTTGGGGCTTTTATTCCCACCTCCTCCGCCCAGTGGTGGGGCTAGTGTGTGGGTGGGGTCTTGCACCCAGCATCCCCGCCCAGCTGTCCCCCCCTTGTCCTAAATCCCCTCAAAGGGGCTGCCCACACCCCCCAAAAATTACACTGACGCTGCCCTGGCTTTAAGGCACTTTAATGCAACATGCACTTGGTGGGGGAGGGGCTTTGGTATTTACAGATGGGGGACCTCCCCAGCAGCCAAACCTGCCCCTAGCTCCCTGCTACTGGGTGGGTGGGGAGATGAGTTGTGACCCCCCCCAACCCCCCAAAGCAGTGCATAGAAATAGCAGTGAGATAACTAGCTGGTGACCGTGTCTACATGTTTATACAGACCCCCCCCTCCCCACCCCAATCCTCGTGCTGGCTCTGGCTACAGAATGCAGCGTGGCCCCACCCCAGACACCGGCGTCCCCTCTTTCAATAAAGCTTTGTTTTGCCATAGAGAAGACCAACATTTTGGAAGGAGCTCTGCCCTTTGGGGAACTCTTCCCACTCCTTGTGGTGGGGGGGGGCAGCACCTCCACCATGATCTGACCGGCACCACTCCCAGAGTACCTTAACTGGAGTCACATTTCTCCTTTCCCCAACTGAAATGGGGCCTGGCCTTGTGCCCCCACCCCCCATACAATGGTGGGGGGGCAATTGGACGGAGACCCCACAAACTCTCCCGCCACGGGCTCTCTGTCATGGGGCACCCCACCCTGACACCCGAAATCTACCCCCCTGACCCCATAATACAGGGTGACCACTGCCCAACCCCTACAGACCGGGGGAAACCACCCCCTTTCTCTGTCCCCCAAAATATCTCCTGGGCTCCCCATCCTCTGTGTCCCCTATTTATAAATATGTACAAACAGCAATGGACTATACCGCTCCTCCCCCCCTCTTGCACAGCTGGGTGAGTGTTGTGGGGGCTGAGATTGTGAGGGGGCCCCCATCACAGGATGCAGCAGGGGCAGCCGTTGGACTCTTTAGTTGTGGGGTGCACCGTAGGGGCAGGGGGGGTCTCCAGCTCCTGGAACCTTCTGCGAGAGAGAAAGGGGGAAAGACACTTAGGAACGGAGCCCAAGGGGGGTGCCCCCAATAGGGAGGGAGTGCCCCTCCTGGGGGTACTGGTAGGGGAACTGCTGTTTTGGGGTATCTCTGAAGGAGTCAAATCCCATGTTACCACAGTGGGGGACATGCCCCATTTTTGGGGGGGCTGATGGTTCCCCAGAAATTTAAGTGGGGGGTTTGGGGGGACTGAACCCCCATTTGGAGGAATCTCACAGGAAGTTTGGTAGGAGTCTACCCCATTGTGGGGGGCGGGGGACAACTCTGGGGGGAAAATATCACCCCACTGTGGGGGTCTCCCTGGGGAGACATCCTGCAGGGCACTCCCCTATTTTACAGGGGCCTTGGGGGAATGGGCCCCCCTGGGTGGGATCCTGGAGGGGTCAGAGCCCCCCCCATACCTGATGGCCCGGACGACCTCATGGAAGGACTCATCTACGTTGAAGCGGATCTTGGCCGAGGCCTCCATGTAGGGGATACGATTCTCCTGGGCGAAGGCCAGCGCCTCCTCCTTGGGCACCTGGGGGCGGTTACAAGCAGCTCCTCCATCCATTCAGCTGGTGGGGGCGTGGGGCAAGCTGGACACCTCTCAAAACCCCAGGGCAGTCGGGGGACCCAGGCATCTGGGCAACAGAAAGCCCATGCCACCAGAGACAGTGGCACTTCCTGTCTGGGCACCGTCCAAGATGGCCGCCGACAGAGCGCGCGTGGCCCGTGGGGCGGCACTTCCTGTCTGGGCACCGTCCAAGATGGCCGCCGACAGAGCGCGCGTGGCCTGTGGGGGGGCACTTCCTGTCTGGGCACCGTCCAAGATGGCCACCGACAGAGCACGCGTGGCCCGTGGGGCGGCACTTCCTGTCTGGGCACCGTCCAAGATGGCCGCCGACAGAGCGCGCGTGGCCTGTGGGGGGGCACTTCCTGTCTGGGCACCGTCCAAGATGGCCGCCGACAGAGCACGCGTGGCCCGTGGGGCGGCACTTCCTGTCTGGGCACCGTCCAAGATGGCCACCGACAAAGCACGCGTGGCCCGTGGGGCGGCACTTCCTGTCTGGGCACCGTCCAAGATGGCTGCCGACAGAGCGCGCGTGGCCCGTGGGGCGGCACTTCCTGTCTGGGCACCGTCCAAGATGGCTGTGAGCCCAGTAGCCCTTGGGGCCCTGTGAGAACACCCCAATATGGGCGAAGCCCAGGGACCCCCTGGCCCCGCCCCTCCTCACCTGGCGCTGCAGGTCCAGGTCAGCCTTGTTGCCCACGAGGATCATGGGAAAGTCGTCCCGGTCTTTGACCCGCAGGATCTGGGTGTGGAATTTGCTGATCTCGGTGAAGCTGCAGGGGGGGCGAGATGGAGAGCGGATCGGGGGCTGTTGGGGGGGGGTTCCTCACTCGGGGGAGGCCACTGGAGGCTGGGGTTAGGGAGCAGGGATCTGAGGGTGGGGGGCTGCTGTGCCCCAGGCCACCGGGGGTGGAGGGGGGGAATCTCATGGGAGGGGGTACAAGGAGGCTGCCGTAGTGGGGAGGGGACTCGGGGGGGGGCCCTTACCTGCCGCGGTCATTGATGGCGTAGATGAGCAGGAACCCCTCCCCCGTGCGCATGTACTGCTCCCGCATGGCCCCGAACTCCTCCTGCCCGGCCGTGTCCAGGACTGTGGGGCAGAGGCGGGTGTGTTTGGGGGGGTGTTAGCCTTCCCCACAGCCTGAAGGCCAGGGCTCCTAGCCCTGCCCTCCCCACCCCCAGCAGGGGAGAGAACCCTGAAGACCTAGCTCCCAGTCCCCTTGCCCCCCGCTGCAACCACTAGACCCACTCCCCTCCCAGAGCCTGGGATAGAACCCAGGAGTCCTGGCTCCCAGCCTCCCCCCCAACCTACAAGCCTCCCCCTCTCCTTGCCTATCCATAGAACTTGCTCCCACCTCTGCAGCCTCCCCCATAGTGGGGGCAGGTGAGTCCCTGAGCTAGGCCCCTCTGCCCTGGTTGGGTCAGGGCTCCCCGCAAGTGAGGTGCAAGCCAGCCCCCCCCCCCAACACACTCACTGTCCAGCCGGGTCGGGGTCCCATCGATGGTGCAAATCTTCGTGTAGGAGTCCTCGATTGTGGGGTCATAGTCCGAGACAAAGTATGACTGGGGGGAAAGGGGGGGGTACAGCCCCTATTAGAACCCAGGCGTCCGGGCTCCCAACCCCAGCCCCCGGCTCTGACCACTGGACCCCCACTGTGCTCTGAGAACCGGGGAGAGAACCCAGGAGTCCAGGCTCCCTGCCCTCCCCCCAACCACTAGACCCCACTCCCCTCCCAGAGCCAGAGAGAGAACCCAGGAGTCCTGGCTCCCAGCGCCCTCCCCCGTTCAGTTCTTGAGAAGAGAAGATTTGGTGGACCGTGGAACAAGCGGCTGCTCCTGCCCCCCCTCGCCCCCCAGTGGGGGCCCGGAGGCTGCTCCTGCCCCCCCAGCCTCTGGGCCCCCAACCCCCAGTCCTGTCCCGGACAGCGGGAGGGGTGGGGCGGCTCCCTCCCTCCAGGACCCAAATTCTTGCTGCGCTTCCCGTCCTGAACTACGGCGGGGGGTGACGAAATAGGAATTTCCTCCCCCCCGCGCCCGGCTCCCTGGCCCCCCAGACACGCACCACCCTCTGCTCCCCCCTCGCAGGCCGGGCACCCCCACCCCTAGGCCACCCCGTCCCCCCACTCAGCCCCCTCTCCTGTCCCCCCACGGTCCGTCCCCTTGAACCAGGACCCCCTGCACCTTCCCCTCCCCCCAAAACCCCCTGCCTCCCGAATCCTCTTTCCCACCCCCCGGGATTCCCCACAGCCTGAACTTTTCCAGGAAGGAAACTTTGTCGCCCAGGGAAGGAGGGGGAGGGGGGATCTCGGCCGGAGGGGGGGTCCCGGCGGGGGGAGCCCCCCCATGCCGCCCCGGGGCCCCCCCTTACCTGAATGAACTGGATGGTCAGGGCGCTCTTCCCCACGCCGCCCCCTCCCACCACCACTAGCTTGTATTTCTCCTGGGGCGCCCCCGGCTCTTTGGGGACCATGGCTGGGGGGGCTGTGCCCCCCTGGAGGGGGAGTTTTCAACCCTTGGGGGAACCCCCCACCCCGCCCCCTCCGCGTCCGACCCGGCGATGCGCTGGAGTCCCTAGAATATGGCTGGCTATTCCTCCCCCCCGCGGCTACCCCTCCAGACCTGGGCGGGGTCCTGCTTTATGCTAATCTATGCTAATGAGGCGCTCGCATAGTCATGAGGCGCCGGGCGATTCACAAAAATCCACTTCCCTATATGGTGCGCGGGCGAGATGGAATGGGGGGGAGGAGCAGAGTGCACAGTGCACCCCCACTCCTTTAAACCCGGGGCTGGGAGCCAGGACTCCTGGGTTCCAGCCCCAGCTCTGGGCGGGGAGTGGGGTCCAGTGGGTACCGGGGAGTGGGGGCTGGGAGCCAGGACTCCTGGGTTCCAACCCCAGCTCTGGGAGGGGAGTGGGGTCCAGTGGGTAACGGGGAGTGGGGGCTGGGAGCCAGGACTCTTGGGTTCCAGCCCCAGCTCTGGGCGGGGAGTGGGGTCCAGTGGGTACCGGGGAGTGGGGGCTGGGAGCCAGGACTCCTGGGTTCCAACCCCAGCTCTGGGAGGGGAGTGGGGTCCAGTGGGTACCGGGGAATGGGGGCTGGGAGCCAGGACTCTTGGGTTCCATCCCCAGCTCTGGGAGGGGAGTGGGGTCCAGTGGGTACCGGGGAGTGGGGGCTGGGAGCCAGGACTCCTGGGTTCCAGCCCCAGCTCTGGGAGGGGAGTGGGGTCCAGTGGGTACCGGGGAGTGAGGGCTGGGAGCCAGGACTCCTGGGTTCTGTCGTTGTGGGATTGTCCCTCTTTCTGCTTTTCTCTCTTTCCCCCTCTGTATCATCGTCACCCTCTCCAGATCGACCCCCCCCATATCCTTGTTGAGGGGAGGGGAGGGGGTGTTACAGCCGCGGCACAAGGACCCAGCGGAGCTGGGGGGGGCCATGATCTCACTACATTCCTTTCATATGGTGTGTTCAGGAAGTTGACTCCGCCCCCCCCGCAGCCCTCCTCTTCCCGGAGCCTGGAGGGGGAGGGGCAGCCGGACAGAGCTGCTGGGGGACTGGGTGGGAAACTGCTTGCCAGTTCCTCTACCCCCGCAGTCCCAGAGATGCGGGGGAGGCGAGTCAGGGACCCCCTCGAAGCGCTGTAGGGTCTTGGTCAGGGGGAACCCCCACAATAGAGCCAAAAGGGATTCTGGAGGAGAGTAGAACCCAGGCGTCCTGGCTCCCAGCCCCACTGCTCTAGCCGCTAGATCCCACTCCTCTCCCAGAGCCAGGCATGGAACCCAGGAGTCCTGCTTCAACTCCCCAAGGAAAATGGAGTTTAGGGCAGTGGGGGGCTGTGGTTAGGGGGTTTCCCATGGAAGAGGCTTTGGGCTTTTCAGGCTGAGTTTTGGGGGTTCTGAGGCTTGGGATGTGTGGGGGGGGCTGGGACTGCATGAGGCTGGGGTTTGGGGGGTTCATGTTGGGAGCAGAGTGAGGCTGGAGTTTGGGGTTGCAGGAGTCTGGGGGGTTCCAGGACTTGGTCTTTCCAGGGGTGGGGGGTGGTGGTGGATTCAGACCCTAACACCAGTGGAGGTGGGGGTGTGTTTATAACCAGGGGAATGGGGGTGGCTGGAGTGGGTGTGAATGGGTAACCCCTGGTCCCCCCTCTCTCTGATTCCCCCCAATCCAGGATCCCCACATCACTGAGCCCCCATGAGGGCAGGGTCAAGCTGGGAGCATTAATCCTCCCCCAAACCCTGCCTGGCTCCATCATCCCTGCCCCCCACCTGCCCCTCCCCCCTCCCAGCTGCAGCCAAGTCCCCATTTTGGAGGCTGATGCCCACGCCTGGCCTGCACCCCCTCTTTCTCCTGGGCTCTCCCTCCCAGTGATACATCTGCCATTGGGTCTCCTGGGGTGTGGGGGGAACAGTAACGGGGAACCTGCTGCTCCTCCTTTGGCCCCAGCAGTCCCAAGGGCGGGGATTGGAGCCCTCAGGGGTGGGGGGTAGGGGGTGCCCTGGAGTCCCCGGGACTGGGGCCTGGATGCTAAAGGCATAAAGTCCCACGCTCTGTCTGTCCCGGAGAGGGGCTGGGTTCTCCAGATGCTGGGGCTGGGCTCCATGGAGGGGCCAGGAGGCGCCTGCGTGATGGGGGGTGGGGGAGCAGCTGGGGGGTCCTGTGGGGCCTTCCATGCTTTGTGATCTTCCAGCCCCTCCCCCCCATCTGCACCTGGCATCCTCCATTCCCCCTCCCCATCCACCCCCACCCCCATATACACCTGGCACCATCCAGGCCCCCCTCCCCATCCACACCCTCTACCCTCCATCCATCCTTCCCTCGTGCCATCCACCCCCCTGCATAGCACAGGCTAGAGACCCCGCCGTTCCCCTCGGGATGCCCTGGCAGGATAATGCTGGTTTTTTTGGGGGTGACGAGGGCTTGTCACGGCGTGATGTCTTGGGGATCACATCAGGCTGGGATGACATCAGAGTGTGACTCACAAGGGGGTGGTGTCACAGCATGAACAAAGTCACAAGATATGTTGGCATCATGATGATGTCATGGGGTGAGGTCACAGGGTGATGACCTCATAAGATGAGGCCCTGTGGGCATGTATCATGGTGGGCTGATGTCACTGTGAGATGATTTTGTGATGTTGGGGATGACATCACAGCAGTGTCTCCGGAGGATGATGTCGCAGTGTGGCAGGGGTGTGTGTGATGACATCGGGGCGGAGTCCCAGGGGAGAGGTAACCACGGATGATGTAATGGTGGGAGAGGATGACATCACAGCAACGTCTTGGTGATGATGTCACAGCGCGGTGCCACGACAGTGTGACGCCACGACGCTACGATGACGTCACGGCTCGACCCGGACTCCCGGATGCTACCACCGCTAAAACTACCACTCCCATGATGCGCCGGGCGCTCCCGCAAGGCATGGTGGGATCGGTCCCCCCGGCGCCGCTCAGCCCAGACTCTCCCAGGCTGCCCCGCGGCAGCGCGGCGCGGAGCTCCCTGGGACACATAGTCCCGCCCCGCGGGACGCGGGAGGGAACAGGGACGCTCCCATGGTGCCCCGCGCGGCGGGCGGCCGCGGTGCCTGATGGGAAGGGCAGGCGCCGGGTCCCTGAGTCATGGTGAGGGGGGTGCGGACTACACCTCCCGACATGCCCCGGGCGGGGGGCGGCCTGGGCGGTGGCCGGGCCGCGGGGCATGCCGGGAGCGGTAGTTCTCCACCGCAGGGCCGGCGGACTCCATCTCCCATCGGCTCCCGCGGCGCCGCAGCGGCCGAGCCGGAGCCGGAGCCGGAGCCGAGCGGGGTAAGATGGCGGCGGCCGGGGCGGCCGGGTCGGGGCAGCGGCGCCCATTGTCCTAGGGGAGGGGCCGGGCCCCGCGCGCGCGCAGGTAACCGGGGGGATGGGCAGGAGGTTACATGGGGGGAGGGGAGGTGGATAATAGTGGGGGGGCGGGAAGGGGGTAGTGTGTATGGGGGGGCGTTGTATGGGGCTATGAGGGTGGATATAGTGGGGGGCAGTGTGGGGGGAGGGGGTTATGTTTGTGTGGGGGTGATAATAGTGGGGGGGCGGGAAGGGGGTCGTTTGTGGGGGAGGGGGTTGTATGGGGCTGGGGTTGGATATAGTGGGGGGAGGGGTTTGTGTGGGGGTGGATATAGTGGGGGAGCAGTGTGGGGGAAGGGGGATTATATGTTTGTGTGGGGGTGTGGATGGATAATGGGGGGGTGGGAAAGGGGTGTGTGTGGGGAGGGGGCTGTATTGGGGTGGTGGATATAGTGCGGGGACAAAAACGGTGTGTGTGGGGGGAAGGGGTCGTATGGGGGGAGCAGTCTGGGGGAGCGAGTTATATGTTTCTATGGGGGTGCTGGTGGATATAGTGGGGGGTGGGAAGGGGGTAGTATGAGGGGAGAGTTATATGGTGGTGGTGGATATTGTGAGCGTGTGGCAAAGGTGTGTGTAGGGGAGAGGGTTATATGGGGCTGTGGGGGCGTGCGGCTTGGGGGGAGGGGTTGTATGGGGGTGGGGGTGGATATAGTGGGGGGGATGGGAAGGGGGTGTGGTTATATGGGGTATGTAGGGGGTGGGGTTGCGGTGTAGAGGGAGAGGGGGGCACAGCATGTGGGATGGAGCTATGGGGGGGCCTCGGGGTGGATACGGAATGTGGGGTAGAAAAGGGAGGGGGTGTGGCAGAGAGAAGAAGAGGTTGTGGTGTGGAGGAGGGGATTATAGGGGGCACCGGTGGTGGTGGATATAGTATGGGGGTGGGAAGGGGGGGTGGGGGTACAGGTTATATGTGGTAGATAAGGTATGGAGTATATGAAATGGAGAAGATGATAGGGGGCCTTAGGGGTGGGGGTGATGGATACAGCATGGGGGATGGGATGGGGGGGTTCCAAGTGGGGCTTGTGGAGGTGAAGGGGTTAATGTGAGAACAGTCAGGGTGGGGGTGTGACCAGGAGGGGCCAGGATTAATCAGGGAGCGGGGGGGGGGGGGGAGGAGAGATTAATGGGGGGGGTCAATGAGGGAAGGAGAAGGAAGATGGGACAATGGGGCAGCTAATGGGAGGGTCATTAATCTGGAGGAGGGGAGTGGGGGGCTGGAGTAGATGGGGAGGAAGGAGGGACAGGACTAATGGAGTGGGGGGGTTGGAGAGTAAGGGGACTTGCTGGGAAGGGGGAGTGATGCTCAGCCCCCTCTCCAAGCATTGGAATGAAGCTGCGCCCTCACCCCACACCCCAGGGCAGGCGGCTGAGTTCAGCTGGTGCACAAAGGCTAGGGGCTGTCTCTGGGGAGACTGCCACCCCCCCCACTCCTCTCGCTTAGCCACACAGCAAAGGGGTGGGGGGCCCATGGTGGGGCTCCCAGGTCAAAGGAGGATCCTGTGGTTCTGTTTTCCCTCTTGAACTCACAGCTCCAGCCCGTGTGAGCTGAGGGCTGACGACTAGGGCAGAGGCATGTCCTGGCATGGGTGAGAAACGGGCCCTTTCCTCTCCATGGGGCACCAGCTCCAGGGCAGGGGACTGGCTGGCTCAGGGGGGTGGGGAATGGGACACAAGGCCTTTCCCCTCTTGGGGGCGCTGGCCCTGATCTGGGGCTGAGAGTTGGGATTGAGGAGGTGGTTCTTGGCTGTAGGATTGATGCCCCTACCCTGGAAAAGCTTTTCTGGCATTAGAAGAGGACCCAAGTGCAGCATTGGGAGGGACAGGGAGCCAGGACTCCTGGGTTCTCTCCTGATTCTGGGAGGGGAGTGGGTTCTAGTGGTTAGAATGCAGGGGGTGGGGGGTTGGGAGCCAGGATGCCTGGGTTCTATCCCCAGCTCTGGCTGGGGAGTGGGGTCTAATGGTTAGAGCAGGGGGGGCTGGGAGCCAGGACACCTGGGTTCTATCCCCAGCTCTGGCTGGGGAGTGGGGTCTAATGGTTAGAGCAGGGGGGGCTGGGAGCCAGGCTGGGCACAGTGGCTGCTGGTGGTGGTGGTAGCTTCCCTGTTCGCAGTACCCTCTCTGCCCGCAGCCATGGAAGAGGAGGAGAATCCACCTCCCCTAGCTCCAGAGGATCCAGTGGGGGGCAGTGAGGAGCAGGGGCGGCCAAGCGATCCCCCCCGGGACAGGGAGCCATGTCAGCCAGTTCCTCTCTGCACTGGGCAAGTCATCATGCTGGTAAGATCCATGGCCCTGCGCTACCCACACAGTTCCAGGGGAGACAACTGTTCCTGGATGGGATGTAGTGGGGGAACTACAGATCCCAGCATGCACTGCTCCCTTGCGCTCAGGGTGTGGGGTCTGGGAACTACAGATCCCAGTATGCACTGCTGTCGTGAGCTCAGAGTGTGGGGCCTGGGGACTACAGATCCCAGCATGCACTGCCGTCTTGCGCTCAGGGTGTGGAAGGCCCTGGGGACTGCGGATCCCAGCATGCACTGCTCCCCTCCACTTCTGTGGGCCTGGTCTGCTGGGTTTCCTGCCCAAGTGGAGTCCCATTTTGGGGTGTCCCTGGTACCTCCCTTTGCACTGGGAGTTCTTTGCCTAGGGCGCCTCCAGTGTGTGGAGGCTGGGTAAGGGGACAGCCCATTCAGTGTTCCCCAGCCCAGTTCGGGGGACGCGTTTGGGGGGGTAGCTGGAGAGCCCCCTGCTAACCAATCCCTTCTCTCAGCAGAAGGCCCTGCAGCAGGTGGTGAGCGGCAGCTTCCAGAGCGAGCGGCCAGGCCGGGCCGGCGAGAAAGGTACGGAACGGGGCGCAGCGGGGTGGGGACCTGGGGAAGACCAGCCCCGCAGCCAGGGATCGGGTCTAGCCCTGCGTCAGGGATACCCAGCCCCCGCTCCTTTGTGAACCAGACCCCATGGCTTCTCCATCTGCACCCCCGGCGATGGGCCCGAGGGCAGCGGGGCTGACCCTGTGTCCCTGTTGCAGATGCGGAGAGGAAGAAGATGAGCCGGAAGAAATGGTGTCGGAGCCCCCGGGCGGATGGGCCTGGCAGTGGCAAGGGGGCCACCGGGGACCCCATGGGCATGTGTGACCGGAGCAGAACTGTGAGTGACCCTGATCAGCCTGGACCCCCAGCGTGTGGGGACTAGGGATGCCAGCCTCCCTTGCGCTCGGTGTGTGCGGCCCCTGGGAACTGTGGGTGAAAGCGTGCGCCTCTTCCCTCAGCCCCCGGCGTGCGGGTCCCTCCCTCGGGTCCCGGCGTGCGGATCCGGGTCCCGGCGTGCGGGTCCCTCCCTCGGGTCCCGGCGTGCGGATCCGGGTCCCGGCGTGCGGGTCCCTCCCTCGGGTCCCGGCGTGCGGGTCCCTCCCTCGGGTCCCGGCGTGCGGGTCCGGGTCCCGGCGTGCATCGCCACTTCTGCTCTGTGCGTAGGGGGCGGGGGGTATCTAAGTCCCAGCATGCATTGATGTTTCCCATCCCAGTGGTGGGGGGCTGTGCCCTAGGAAGCAGCTACACCGGGGCAATCCTGGGGGCTTTGGCGGTGGAGAGGGGCGGCCCCTTGCTGGCCCTGCCCAACCTCTGTCGTCTTCTCACCAGGTCCCCGAGGCCCTGGGCCTGTTCTCTGGCCTGGCAGGGGCCCTGCAGTTTCTGCAGAGATCATGCACCGCCTCCGTGCAGACCCAGCTCCTGCTGGGAGACGAGGGGCTCCTGGGGCCCCCGGCCATCTGGTAAGGGCAGAGCCTGTGCACCCCAGCTTGGGGGGACACTTGGGGAGTGGGGTCCCAGTAGCGGAGCTGGGAGCCAGGACTCCTGGGTTCCATCCCTGGCTGTGGGAGGGGAGTGGGGGCGCTCATGGTTGGAGAAGGGGGCTGTCGAGGAGGTAAGGGTGTTGTACTGCCCAAGGGGTGGGGGGCCGAGGTGTGTGTATCTGGTGAATGGGGAGCTGTTGTGGATGACATGAATTTACTGGTCTCAGCAGAGGCCCAGTTGTGTCACAAACAGCCACATAAGGGGAAGGGGTTCCCAGCCCTCAAGGTGGTGTACAAAGCCCCGCTCCAGTGTGGGGTGAGCAGCCCAGGCTCTGACCGGCCTCTCCTCCTCCTGGCAGCGGGGATGCAGAGCCGGACGAGGTGGAGCTGGTGGCCGAGGTACGGCTGGGGGATGTGGCCGCTGCATCCGGCATCTTCAGGAGAGAACGGGCCTGGAGGGTGCACAAATCAGGTAGGGACAGGAGTGGGGAGGACAGGACACAGCGCCTTTCCCCTCTAGGGGGCACTGGCGCCCATCCGACCCCAAGATTGGGGCTGGCTGGCTCCGGGGGGGGGCGGGGAATGGGAGCTGGGGCCTGTCCTCTTTCAGGGGCACCGGCACCCATCCAGACCCAGGGTGGGGACTGGCTGGCTCAGGGGGGCGGGGAATGGGACACGGGGTCTGTCCCCTTTGAGGGGCACCAGCCCCAGGGTTTGGGGAGCAGGTGAGATTCTGGGGGCGGGGAACCAGGCCGGTCCCATTGCTACCCCCATCCCTCCTCTTTGCATTTCCCTGCAGCCTCCCTACCTGGCCCCTCGGCGCCGTGCTGGAGAGGAGCCGGCAGCCTCCCTGCCGCCCTGGCCCCGCCTTCCGGCCCCCTGGACCTTAAGTGGCCACACAGGACTCATGCAGGCGCAGCCTCACTCCCCGGCATGGGCAGGACTCGGCGCGTCCCTGGCCGCTGGGCTGTGGCCCTGGGCACCGGCACGGGAGTCTCCAATGGGCAGCAGCGGCCCCAGGCCCCAGCAGGCAGGGACCCAGAGGCCCAGCGTTCCCAGCCGCCCCCCACCAGCGCCCTGGAGAAGGCCGATTCCAGCTCCTCCTCCTCCTCCTCCTGCTCCTCCTCGTCGTCATCCTCCTCCTCCTCCCAGCAGGCAGTGCCCCCCGGGGGCGGGGACAGCAACCCCTGCCCCCTGCGCTCACCAGACCTGGATATTTATGATCCCTTCCACCCAACGGACGAGGACAACCCCGGCGGGGACTTTGGCTACGCAGCCTCGCCCGGCAAGCAGCAGGACCAGAAATACGACCCTTTTGACCCCACTGGCTCCAACCCCAGCTCCTCCCGCAGCAGCCCCTCCCCTGACGAGGAGGAGGAAGAGGAAGAGGAGGAAGAAGAGGACGACGCCGCAGCCGCCCCCCGGCCCGACATGTCCCACAGCATCAGCCGCATCTCGGAGACCCTGGCCGGCATCTACGATGAGAACAGCTTGAGCCAGGACTTCCCCGGCTCGGAGAAGGGGCGGGAGGAGGCGGAGCCCAGCGAGGCACCAGTGGCTGGTGGCCGGCGCCCCGAAAAGGAGCCGGCGGCCGGGGCCGACTCCACCCTGCCCGAGGAGGAGAACGCCTCGGAGCAGTCGGACGGGGCCCCTGAGCCGCCCCTGGAGCCACGGCGCCGCGTCTTCGTGGTGGACCTCGCCAGCAAGAGCCGCTCAGAGGCGGAGGCCAACCCCAAGCTGGAGGGGAAGGTGTCGCTGGAGGTGGTGACGGCTGGAAACCCCAAGGCGCCAGCACGGGGGGAGAAGGGCCCCAAGGCGGGCCGGCACCGGGGCGGACGGCGCCCCTCTCTGGACTGGGCTGGCGCTGACTCAGAGATCGAGGAAGGCGAGATCGTGCAGCCGGAGGATGAACGCTACAGTCCCATCCGGCTCTTCCGCAGCCGGTGCCGGCCAGCCGAGCAGCGCCCCCTGCGGGTGGCAGAGGGGGATGACTTCCTGTCTCTCCACGCTGACTCGGACGAGGAGGGGGACTTCGGCGAAAGCCAGCCCGAGCCCCGGTGGAAGGCGGCCGCCGACCTGCGGCGCAAGATCCTGACGCAACGCCGCGAGCGGTACCGCCATGACTCGCCCAAGCACTCAGGCTCCAGCTCAGGCTCCCGCAAGAAGGCCAAGCGGTCCCGTGAGCGCCGGCCCCCCAAGGCCAAGGAGCCCCGTGCCGGACCTTGGCCCCCCAAGAAGAAATCCAAGTCACGCTCAAAGTCCAAGGAACGCCGGCGCTCCCGGTCCCGCCGGCGCGGCTCCCGCTCCCGGTCCCGCCGGCGTGGCTCCCGCTCCTGGTCGCCCTCCCTCAGCACCAGCCTGTCAGCCATGGGCTCGGAGCGGCGCCGGCGGTCGCGGGAGAGGCGGCGGGGCCGGCGCTCGCGCTCAGGGAGCCGGGCACGGCACAAGGAGAAGCACCGGGACGGCGGCAGTGGCAAGAAGAAGAAGAAGCAGCAGCGCTCCCGCTCCCGGGAGAAGCGGCCGCCCCGTGACAAGGAGCGCGAGGTGCATGTCCTGGAGGAGCCCAAGGTGGAGGAGCGCCGTCGGGACGCACGCACTGTCGTGCCGCCCTCCATCCAGGACCTCAACGACACCGACCTCTTCACCATCAAGAGGACCATCACAGTCAGCCGGCAAGATGGCTCCCCGGAGCCGGCCAAGCGGGAAGTGCTCTACGACTCGGAGGGGCTGAGCTTCGAGGGCTGCTTCTCAGATCGCGAGCCCGCCGAGGGGGCCCGGCATTCGAGCGGCAAGGGAGAAGGGGGGCCGCCCCGCAAGGAGCGGCCGGAGGAGGAGGCCAAGCCGCCCAAAGAGAAGGAGCGGAAGCGGGGATACCCGGAGGAACGCCCCGCGCCCCGTGAGAAGTCCAAGAAGAGGTTCAAGGAGGCGCCGGGCCGGTCGGCACCCGAGGCGAGCAAGGCGGAGAAGGAGAAGTCGCGGCTGGAGCGGGAGAAGCCCCCCCGGAAAGCCAAGGCCGGGCACAAGGACAGCGGCAAGGCAGGTGGCTCGAGCCGCAAGGTCAAGCTGCAGTCCAAGGTGGCGGTCCTGATCCGCGAGGGCGTCAGCAGCACCACGGTCTCCGGCAAGGAAGGGGGCTCCATTGGCATCAAGTTCAGCCGGGACAAGGAGAGCCGCTCACCCTTCCTCAAGCCGGAGGAGAAGGGGCCTGGGGCCGATGCCAAGGCGGAGCCGGCCAAGGAGCCGGGTGTGAAGGCCAAGAAGGTCAAGGGGCTGAAAGCCAAGGCGGGGCTGAAGAAGGCCAAGGGGCCAGGGGCCAAGACCAAGGGGCCCTCAGAGGCCAAGAAGAAGAAGAAGCTGAAAGCCAAGTCGGGGCTGAAGAAGTCCAAGGCGGACAGCTGCAGCCAGGGGGCCGGGAGCCCACCTGCCCCTGCCCCGGAACCGGCGGAGGGCGCTGGCTCCCCACTCAGCCCCCCGCCCAAGCCGCCGCCTGCCCCGGCCGAGCAGGAACTGACCCCCGACTCGCAGACGGTGGACAGCAGCTGCAAGACGCCCGACGTCTCCTTCCTGCCCGAGGAGGCGGCCGTGCCCGTGCCTGGCGAGCAGCAGAGGGCACCGGCGGGCGAGGCCCAGGTCGACAGCCTCTCCGAGCCCAAGGAGGAGCCCGCTCGTGTCCTGCCGCCGCCCCCGGCCCCCATGGCCTGGAACTTGCAGGGGGGCGTGGACTGCACCACCAGTGGCGTCCTGGCACGTAGGTGACAGGGAAGAGGGTGCCTCGACGGAGGTGGAGGGGGAGCTCCAGACTGGGGTGGGGGAGGTAGGGTATGGTGGTTGGGTCTGCCAATGCTGGGGGGCTGTGGGGAAAGCAGTGGGGTGAGGGCCGTCCCCTCTCTGACTGCCTCCCCGTCTCTCACCCAGTGACCGCCCTGCTCTTCAAGATGGAGGAAGCCAACCTGGCAAGCCGGGCCAAGGCCCATGAACTGATCCAGGCCACCAATCAGGTAGGCGGCACTCTCCTTGGCCAGCGCCCCCATGCTGTGGGGTAGGGCTCAGTAGAGGGTGCTCTCCCTGGCCAGCGGGGCTGGGCCCAGTGCCCCCGGGTGCAGCTAGGGGGTGCTGTGCTGCCAGGAGTGGGGCTGAGCTCAGTAGGGGATCTCTCACCGGCCATGTCATGACACCAATTGTCACACTGAGCCCAGAGTTGGCTTGGGAACCCCGGTGTCCTGGCTGAACCCCCACATGGGGGATTGTCTGCTCCTGATTCCTGTCTACCCAGCCCCCCTGCCCTGCCCTAGTGGGATCGCATCTTCACATTGGGCGAGGGGTCCCCATATACCCACCCCCACGCCCCACCCTAGAGGGGCAACGTCCTGGCACTGGGGCCCCGTCTGAGCCTAACCACTTTCTCTGCCCCTAGATCTTGAGTCACACCAAACCCTCCACATCCTTAGCTGGCTCCCAGGTGTCTGCACCGCCTCCCACCCACACGACCGCCCCCTACCTGCTGCACGGCTCCCTGCCCCTGGTGGGCTGCAGTTCCACCCCCCCGACCCCCACCGGGCTGCCTGGCACCCTTGGCCCATCCTCATCGGGCACTGGCAGTGGGATGCTCTTTGGCACCGGCTCCGGCAGCGACCTGGGCAAGCGGGACGGGAGCACCAGTTCCGACGGGCGCGGGGACACTGATAAGGTTAGTGCGCGGGGGGGCTTGTTTGAGGGCCAAGGCTGGGGTGGTGGGGGGTCCCACAATGCATTGGGGAGGTGGTAAGCTTGGCAGGGGGTACTGGCCCCGGGGGGGACGATTTGGGGTCTGTCCCGGGCTGTGATATGCCGGGGGGGACCCTGGCCGTGCAGCATGGGGAGCCCCCTCCCTGGTGTGCTGACCTCTCCCTCCGCTTTCCCCCCCAGTACCTGAAGAAGCTGCACACACAGGAGCGGGCAGTGGAGGAGGTGAAACTGGCCATCAAGCCCTACTACCAGAAGAAGGAGATCACCAAGGAGGAATACAAGGATATCCTGCGCAAAGCGGTGCACAAGGTGGGGCTGAGGGCTGTGGGGGCTGGAGATAGCAGGGGCTCAGGCTTGGCTGCCCCCCACCCTCACTGACTTCCATTGTGTCCCCCATTCCCCCCACAGATCTGCCACAGCAAGAGCGGGGAAATCAACCCAGTGAAGGTGAACAACCTGGTACGGGCCTACGTTCAGCGTTACAAGTACTTCCGGAAACATGGCCGCCGCATGGAGGAGGAGCCGGGGGGCCCCAAGGACCTAGGGGCGCTGGAGAAGGCCTCGCTCCCCATGCCCCCCCTCTGAGCCTGGCGGGGGGCCCACCCCCCATCTCCATCTCTAGCTAACTTGGACCCCCTTATGCAAAAGGGGAGGGGGCCCTGGAATGCGGGGCGCTCGTGAGCCATTGCAGCGTGACTTCCCCCCAGCCCCCCAGACTCTGAATGGTTTTAAACAGGAACAGTTTTACTCTGTACATATGGCTGGGCTGGACTTGGGGGGGGGCGCGGGCCTGGCTGGGGGGGCCTGTTCGCGGGCTACTGTCCCCCCAACTTCCCCCATTTTACTCATGTTAGCATGTTTTTATTTGGATTCCTCCCCTGGGGAAATGGGCGGATCCCTCTCATCCAGCACTCCCTATCCCCAGCTGCCCTGGGGGGAGGAGAAGCCAGCAGCTCTTTTGGTGCAGACGCTCCTCCGCAGCTGGTGCCCCTCATTTCTCTGCCCCCCATCTCTGTATCTCCCTTTCTGACTCTTCATAAACTGTGTTAGCCACTTGGCTCTGGATGTTCTTCTTGGGGTGGGGGACATTTGTGATACCAGATCTGGGGGGCTGGCACTGCGGGGCAGGGTTGGAGGCTGCCCCCCAGCCAAGGCACAAGAGTCCCCTAAACCCCAACCTTTCCTGGAACAGGTTCTCTCTGCTGCCCCCCTGGGGAACATGAGGCCCCATCCCATCCAGGGGTCCACATAGAACTAGCCCCCCGTGCCCCACCCCAGAGCGGTTCCCGGATAAATGGAGGGAGGGGTGTGTCCCCAAGGAAGGACCCATGGGGGTAGGGGCGCACTCAGGAAAGCCAAGGCCTGTAGATGTCAGAGCAACGGACGCTGGGGGCGTGGGGGAAGCCGAGCTGGGAACAGGAGATGACAGGAAGGTGGCGCTGCTCCCTGCTGGTTTCGCTCCGGTCTGCTCACAAAAAATAACGTAACTGGACGCCTAGTGACGGTCCCCCAGGCGATACAGGGGACGGGACGCAGATCGGGACAAGTAAAGAACTCGCCCGAGATCTTTGGATCAATCGGACCGAATTCAAGTCAGCGGAGCCGGGGGCTGAAACAAACGTTGGAGCCACTGACGGTGAAAACTACAAACTCACGGACGACAGGAGTGTCCCGGAAGCCTGGAGAAGGGCGAACGTGGTGCCCGTCTTTAAAAGGGGGCAAAAGGAGGAGCCGGGGAACAACAGACCAGTCGGCCAGACTTTGATCCCTGGGAGCTACGTTTAAAGCCTTCAATTTGCGAATACCTGGAGGACGAGGGGCAGAGCACTAGCGGCCAGCATGGATTCACCGAGACCAAATGCGGCCAGCATGGATTCACCGAGACCAAATCCTGCCAGACCGGCTCGATTTCCTTCTCCGGCGGGGCAACCGGTTTGGTGGATGGGGGAAGGCGGTGGCTATAATATACCTGGGCTTTAGCAAGGCTCTGGCCCCAACCCCGCCTGACAATCTGCTAAGCAAGCTGGATATGGAATCCATTAAACAAGCACAAAGAGTCCCTGTGACTGGAACGACGGAAGGAGGCCCCGAGTGGGGTTCGGCGGGGACCTGTGCTGGGTCCTTCAGTAATGAGCAGGCAGATCCAATCTGCTGGGGCTGGGAGGTTGTCAACACCTGAGGACAGAGCTAAAATCCTGCGGGATCTTGGTAAATGGGAGAACCGGGCTCTGGACGACAAAATGAAACTCAGCCGAGCAGAAAAGCAAATGCCGTTTTCGGTTGCGTTACCAGAGGCCAGCAGGCAAGTGACAGGAGGGGAGCGGCTCCCCGGGGGACTCCTGCACCACTGCGCACGCAGCATTCGTGGCTGGCGCCAAACTTTGATTTTCTGCACAGAAAATACATTCTGGACAGACAGTGCGGGGCACATGGGGCTGCTGTGGGGGTCACAGACTGGGGTTCAGAAGGGCTAGTGGGGGGGACATGGGTGGGGGCTCAGGAGCTAGTGGGGTGACCGATACTGAGCCCGGGGGGGCTACAGGGCCACAGGGATGGGGGTGCAGGGACACTTAGGTTTGGGGGCAGATGTGCCTGACTGAATGGGAAAGGCTAGGAGTCGGTCATGGTCTGCCTGGGGAGCCTCCCCAACTCCCTAAAAATCCACCCCCCCCCCCCAAAAAAACCCCTGTTCATATTTTTCCCACCCACACCCCACAACCCTCCAGGTTCACTCGAAGGCTCTTTCCCTCCTCCTCAGCCTTGGCACGGCCCTGACAGAGGTGGGAAATACGGCTCTGTCATGTAGTTGAAACGAATTACTCAAATTTCTGTATTAATTTGCCGAGTAAGGAATCTATTTGTCAAAAAAACATTTCCCGAGTCCTTTTTATTTTTGGTGTGTGTCTGTATTGTTACAGGCGGACTTGCTGACCGGTATTTTGAAATAAATGACCAAAATCAGTGAAACTTGCGTGATGACCGTGTGTTATTTTGACAAATAAAAACAGGCAGGATTTGAAAATATGGTGCGCAGAATTGTTAATGGGTTGGCGCAGAATTCCTCCAGGAGGTGCGATCGAACGGCTCTGGTTATCCCTTGGCTGGAGTCCTGCGTCCAAGTTTGGTCACCCCGTGAAGAAAGCGGCAGGGCCCCGGAGGCAAGTGGCAGGAGCCATGCCTGAAGGAACCGGGTGCGTTAAGTTCGGAGAAGAGAAGGCTCGAAATGCTGCCATCAAAATGCCAGGGAACTGTTGTTCTTGCTGCCCCGGAGAGCAGGGCAAGAGGTGATGGCTTCACACTCGGGCAGAAAAGAGAGATTCAGAGGAAAAATGTCCTAAGGGGCTAAGAAAAGTCGGGCGACGGGGGGCAGCTCCGTCAGCGGAAGGTGGCCAACAGGAGGCTGGATAGACACCTGTCTGGGATGGACAGGGGCTTAGAGCAGCTGACCCTTGCGGGCCCTTCTTGCCATATGGGTCTACGATAACCAGGCTGTCCCACCCCAGAGGGGCCGCAATCCTGGCTAACCAGCCTCCACGGCCAAGGCGCGGCCTAGTGGTACAGACATGGTGGGTGAAGCCTGGGGCTCTGTCCCAGTTCGGGGTGGGGGGAGGGAAGGAGCCCAGATGCCTGGGTTTGGTTGGGAGGAGTGTCAGGCACAGTTGAGGGGGTCGGGGAGAGCGAGTGTCCGGCTAGCTGTAGGGCTGACTTTCCATCCGCTCCTCCCAGTCCCGCAGGGCCCCCAGCAGCCCGGCCTCCCCCAGCGAGTCCGAGATGCGCAGGTCCAGCTCCTCGCCCCGCAGCGACGATGCCCCCCCAGCCTGGCTCAGCTCGTGCAGGGTCCGCAGGACCGTGGGCACCACCTGGGGGGAGGGGAGAGGATTGGCGTTTCAGGGATTCCCAGTCCCCCTTCCCCCCCCCCCGCACCGATTCTCAGGGCCAAGCGGCTGGAGCAAGCCCAGACCCATCTAAACCTGGCCAGTGCCAGGCCCTCCCACCCTATAGGAACCTGCAGCTGGACTCAGGTGCCCCGGCCCCCACATGGGTAGCGGCTGAGCTGGAGCTCCTGGTCTCTCTCGCTCTGGGGCAGGATTTCTGCCCCTTTCATCCACCTCCCCTGGACCAAGCTCCCTCTCACCCGGGGACCCCAGGGCCAAACACCTTCTGCCACTCTTTATGTTGGGGGGGGGGGAAGGACAGGAGGGAACCCCCCCTGAGGGAGGGAGGGAGCCCAACACTGGGGGAGGGGGCTGGATTCCTACCTGCACCATGATGAGTTTCTTTTTCCAGGAGCGCCCCACGTCCGGCCAGGCCTCCCCCAAACAGAGCCACAGTTCATAGGTGGGGGAGCTGCCCTGCCCCTCTATGAAGCAGATCAGTTCTGGGGACGAAAGGGGGCACATCAGCCAGATGGGAGGCAGGGGTTCCCCCAGGGCTCCCCCAAGCATGCCCCCCACCACACCCTGTGGGGGACTCCCTCTCCCCCGTACCTCTGACAAAGTGCGACATGTCGTACAGGAGGGTGTACCCCTCCTTGGACAGCTCCCCGCCTTCGGCCCCTGGCTCGGGGGTCTCTGTGCGCCCCCAGTAGGCGTGGAGGCGCCCCAGACGGGTGGCGCAGAGGGCTGGCCCCTGCACCCGCACCAGTACCCCGGCCGCCAGCCCCTGCAGCAGCCGGGCCGTGTAAGAGGCCTGCACCCGGTCCAGCAGCGCCCCTGGCCCGGGCAGCTCCACGTCCACCAGCTCGGGGCAGGGGCTGGGCCCGGGGCTGGTGGACACCAGCCGGAAGCCCTGTGGGTTGGGGACCAGCGTCTGCAGCACGAGGTGCCCCCGGTAATAGACCCGCACCTCGAAATCCGTCACTGCGGGGAGAGAGGGAGAGTGAGGGGGGAGATGACATCTCCCCAGTAACAGCCTGAGCCCCCAGAAGCCCCCCAATACCCTGGTAATCCCCCAGAAACTGCCAGAGCCCCCCATAATATCCCAGTAACAGCCAGAGCCCCCAGAAGCTCCCCATAATCCCCCAGAAACAACCAGAGCCCCCCCAGCACTCTCTATAGCCCCCTGACCCAGAGCCACCCCCATTGCCCTAGAGATGAGGGTGCTCTGGTGCCACACAGGGCGGGGGGGTCCTGACCATCTGCCACCCCCAGGTGTGCAGCGACTCGGGTTGCAGCCCCAGCAGTGGCCAGCAGAGGGCGCCAGGACACTCACTCAGCACGTTGGAGCCCAGCAGCTGCTCCAGGGAGCTGGGGGCCGGCGGCCCCAGGGGAGGGAAATCGCCGAAGCCCGGCGAGAGAGCGACCCCTAGGGGAGAGAAAGGGGCACAAGTGAGGGACAGAGCCTGGGGCACCGCCGGAGGGGGGGAGCGCAGCTGGGGATTTACCTACCTGTGGCTGCGTCACTGACGTACGGGGCACCTGGCGCTAGGGCAGAGCATGGAGCATCTGGAACAGAAAGTCAAATAGTTAAGCGGGGGTGAGGGGGCTGGGAGCCTGGACTCCTGGGTTCTCTCCCTGGCTCTGGGAGGGGAGTGGGGACTAGTGATTAAAATCTGGGGGGGAGGCCGGACTCCTGGGTTCTCTCCGCATCTCAGGCAGGGCTCAGGAGTTCCAATAAATCTGGAGGAGGACAAAGGGGGTGGCGGGTTGGGAGTGAGGGGCACCAGCAGGGCTGGGGGGCCAGGGCCGGGCTAGCAGGGGGCTGCGGGTCGCGAGTGAGGGGCACTGGCACTGCAGGGCGCTGTCCGGGCTGTGCAAGGGCCGGACCCTGCAGGGGAGAAGCCTGAGGAGGGGACAAAGAGAATGGCGCCGATGGGCCCCGGGCATCTCCCTGGGTGGTCTGGGCACAGATACGGGCAATCGCGGGGGGTCACTGCGGTGCCAGGTGCCGGCCTGGCCCAGCTGTGCTGAGACTGACCCTGGCCTCCCGGCACCGCTTCGGGGCTCCACCTTCTCCACTGGCCCCGAACCCTGGGGGGGCTGAAGAACGTGCCACTCGACGAGGGGTTGGGGTGAAGAGACCGGCCCAGGGCCTGGCGGCCAAGTTGGGGGCTGGTGCAGCTTCACCCAAATGACAGGGCCAATGCTGGTGGGGGCTGGGAGTCAGGACTCCTGGGTTCTCTCTCCAGCTCTGGGAGGGGAGAGGAGGGGAGCCAGGACTCCTAGGTTCCATGCAGAGCCTGGCATGGCCAGACCGAGAGCTGGGACTGGCTCCAGGGGTGCCCATTGCCCCAGCCTCCAGCCCTGCCCCATCCCCCGGGGCACTCACCCTCCTCGGGGCTGGAGAGGGCCAGTGTGTTCAGAATGGCATCCAGCTCATCGTCCTGGGGGGGTGCAGAATTGGGGGTGTCACTAAGGGGAAGGGCCCCCCAGCACCCCTTGATACCTGGCCAGAGCAGCCCAAACCCCTGCCTTGACCCAGGCTGCCCCGGCCCCCCTGTCCCGGAGGCACTGACCTGGCTGCAGGAGAAGCTGCCCCCTGACCTGTCCAGGAGCTGGCTGCTCATGTCAGCTTCAGTACCCCCCACAGCAGCACTGGGGGCCTCATCTGCACCTGGTGGGGGAGAACAGAGCCACAGGCCCTCCTGAGCCACACATGGGAATCCCCTTGATATGGGTACAGCCCCACCAGTGCCCCTCACTCCCGACCTGCAGCCCCCTGCTCACCCAGCCCTAGGCTCCCCCCAGCCCGGCCGGTGCCCCTCACTCCCAACCTGCAGCCCCCTGCTCACCCAGCCCTGGGCTCCCCCCAGCCCGACCGGTGCCCCGACTCCCGAACCACAGCCCCCTGCTAGCCCGGCCCTGGGCTCCCCCATCTAACCCCTCACCTGCCCGGGCCCCATTGGGCAGGATCTCATAGATCTTGTGAGGGTCGACGGAGTCTGAGCTGTGATCCTGAAGCACCTGGATTCCTGGCTTCCGATTCAGGGCGGAGCGGAAGTTGCGTTTCCAGATGGAGGGCATGGGAGCATCGTGGCCTGGCCGGTAGTTGCCACTATCAATGGCCCAGTCCTGGGGGCGGGAAGCAGACAGAGGTACCTGGGAGTTGAGGTAATCTCCCTCCCTAGAGGCAGCTGTGGGGTGGGGGATAATGGGGGTCCCCACAGATCTCACTTCACCACCACCCCCGCCACCAAGGAGGGCAAGAGGGCTGCGAAGTGACTGGTACCCCAGCCCTCCAGTGCCCCTCACTCCCGACCCGCAGTCCCTGGCTAGCCCAGCCCCTGGGCTCTCCCTCCAGCCCTGCTGGTGCCCCTCGCTCCCAACCCACAGACCCCACCAGCCAAGCTCCCTACAGGGGAGCTGTTCAGAGGGAGAGGGATGGGTACTGGCATGGGGGTTGGGGAGAGGGACAGGATGGGACTGCAGGGCACCTGCTAAAAGGGGAGGCTTTTCAAAGCAAATCAGCCTGGGGAACTCCCTGCTACTGAACCTCAGAAATCCGGTATCGGGTGTAAACCCAGCCGCTTGGGGGAGTCAGGAGCGGTACAGAACTGCCCATTGCGGGTTTCCCCTCCCGCACCGTCACTGGCAAAGATGGGAGACTTGGGTAGATGGGTCACCATGGACTGGGGTGTGGGGGGGAGGAATCACCCTGCCACCCTCCCCCCCATATCTGTGGGTGCAGGGGGAGATCCCCAGCTTGGGCAGGGGGTTACCCGGAATAGCTGGAAGTCCTCGGAGGAGGTGTCCTGTCGCAGCCCATGTTTCCAGGGCACCCGGAACTGGGTGCGCCCCTGGTCCAGCCAGCTCACCCCGGGGTAGCACCTGTCGTCCAGCTTCTTCCGCAGCCATGGCACAATCAGTGGTTTCGGGGTGCCCATCGCCGGGGTGGTGCCGCCTAGGGGAGAGGGGTGGTGGATGGGGGGCAGGGCCTGTCCCCTCTAGATGGGACTGGCTCCCTCCCAGGGCAGGGAATGGGGGCCTCTGCGGGGGGCCAGCTCCCACCCAGGGCAGGGGCTGAGTTGGGGGGCAGGGAATGGGGGCGGGGCCTGTCCCCTCTGCAGGGGGCCAGCTCCCACCCAGGGCAGGGGCTGAGTTGGGGGGTAGGGAACGGGGGCGGAGCCTGTCCCCTCTGGGGGGGCTGGGTTAGGGGGCAGGGAATGGGGTCCGTCCCCTCTGGGGGGGCTGGCTTGGGGGCAGGCAATGCCCCCTCCCGTACCTGCCTGGCACCCTCCGCAAGAGGAAGCGGCTCAGAGAAATGGAACCCGCCCCCCCAGGTCACATGACTCCCCCGCCCCAGCAGGTCACGTGATCCCCAAACTTTGTTACAATTTGTGTCTGTGCCGGCTCCTTCCCCCGGGGCCGGGGACTGTGGGGGGCGCAGGCCCCCCCACCGTCCCGTCCCGCGATTCCTTGGGGTCCCCCCCTTCCCCCCAGCTGACTGGGGCGGCTGGGAGTTCAGACCATGAGATCTGGGGCGGGGAGGGGGCAGCAGCACCGACGGCCTCAACGCCCCCCCCCAGAAGCCATCCAGGAGATGCAGCTGCCTCTGGGGTGGGGGACGGGGGGCTGGCCGTACAGGGACTCCTCTGGGGTGGGGCACAGGGGAGCTGGTTATATAGGGTCCCCTCGCCCGGTTCCGAGATGCGCCCGGCTCTGGGGTGGGGCAGGTCGTAGCTGGAGTGATGCGAACCAGGCAGCGTGTGCCGGGCTGCGAGGGAGGGTCTTGCCCTGCGCCCCCAGCAGCCGTGCACAATGGTGCGCTGCCCGTGTGCCCAGGAGCGGGCGTCGCACGGGGGCTGCACGCACTATTCGCGGACAGGCCTCTGGCAGGGGAGAGAGGGCGCAGGTTGCAGACGGGGTCAGGGCTGCATGGGCCTGGGGGCCTGGGGTCTGTGCCGGGGGTCACACGCGTGTCCAGCGGCGTCTGCTTCGCCCAGTGCTGGCTGCTCCTCGACGCCCCCTGGGACCTCCCCCCCCGAGTCGCGTCCCGGGCTCGGGGCAGGACGGACACATGGACGTGGACGCGCGAGTCTCTCGGCACCCACCAGCTCCCCACGGCCCAGCCTCCGACTGCCCTGCCCAGACCCCACAGGCCGGCGCCCCACTGCCCAGCCTGGTGCCCCATGGCGCTGTGCCCCACAGCCCAGCCTGGTGTCCCATGGCACTGTACCCCACAGCCCAGCCTGCCCCCCCAATCCGGCCCCCCCACTACCTGGCCCCTGACAGCCCAGCCCCCCCCACAGCCCAGCCTGGTGTCCCATGGCACTGTGCCCCACAGCCCAGCCTGCCCCCCCAATCCGGCCCCCCCACTGCCTGACCCCTGACAGCCCAGCCCCCCCCACAGCCCAGCCTAGTGCCCCATGGCGGTGTGCCCCACTGTCCAGCGGCAACCTCTGAGTCAGCTGCACCAGTCTGCGGGGAGTGAGGGGCCGGGGTTACCCTGGGACCCTCCCCCCTGCTCTAACCACTAGACGTGCTCCCCTTCCCGAGCCAGGACTCCTGGGTTCTCTACCCAGCAGTGCTCCTCCCATGGGGTCCAAGGAGCCCCCAGCCCAGCCCGTGGAAAGGGGCGGAGCTTATCGGTTTCTATATATGCAAATAACCAACGCCCCGCCCCTCCTGTTATTTGCATCTCGCGCGGCTGCCGCGTCCTGCGCCCAATGGACCCATTCCGTGGGGCGTGGCTTATGGAGCCCCGCCCCCCGCATCTAAGCTCCGCCCTCCCGCATGGGGTGGCGCATGGTCAGTGCCTTTGCTCGTCAGAAAGTTTGTGAAGTTTGGGGCTGGGCCCTACAGGGGCCCCGCCCTGCCGGAAAGTTGAGAGGGGCGGGGCGGAGCGGAGCGGAGATAGGGGGCGGGGAAGTGGGGGGGGGTTGAGTAACACGTTCTACTCCCCCCCCCCCGCCCGCCCGCCTCCTCCTCGGCCCCGGGGCAGCTGCGATCCCGGGTGGCCTCGAACTTGGCTCTGCGAATCGCAGCTGGAGCCCGGCGCGTCACGCCCCCGCCCCCGCCCCCGCGGCTGGGCGGGGAGTCGCCCGGCTTGTGCACAGGTTGTGTCGGGGGGCGCTGGAGAGAGATTCCCCCACCTCGTCCCGTGTCTGACCCACCCCCCCGTGGCAGGGCCATGGCGGGGTCCCCCCAGCAGCGCCGCCGGCTGCAGGAGGAGACCCGGCTGGTGCTGGAGGCCTTCCTGCAGGGGGCGCTGGGCCAGCGGCCCCCCCTGGGGCACGTGGGGGGCAGCTACCATGACCCCCACTGCTACGCACACAGGTAAGGGGGGGCGGGGCTCACCCCCCTCCAGGGCGCAAGCTGGGAAGGGGGGGGCCGTTGGAGTGGGAGGGGGGCAGAGCTCGTGGAGTTCCTCCTCCAGGAGGGGTGGGGGGAGGGAATGTGCAGGTTTGGGGGGGCGGGGTGTTAGCTGGGGAAAGGGGCATGCCGGCGAGAGGAGGGTTGCCCATGGGTGCCCAGGGACAGAGGTAACTGGGGGCCGGGGGGGGATAGGGGAGGGGGTATGCAGAGATGGGTTGGTGGAGGGGGCGGGGTGGGAAGGCAGGATATGCAGGTGGGGGGGTTAGAGAGTTTCCAGGGAGGAGGGGGGATATGTGGGGGGTGAGGGAATGAGGAGATGGGTTGCTCGAGGGAGGGGGATATGCACGGGTGGGGGGCTAGGGGGATATATAGTCTTGGGGGGAGGATGGACATGGAGGGCTGGGGGGGCGGGAGATGCAGCAATAGGGGGAGGGGGGACATGCAGGGCTGGGGGGGATGGGAGATGCATTCTGGAGAAGAGCTCCCTGCCCCCCGACTCTCCCCGCAGGTGCCCCGCGGAGCCGGGGGGGGCCTGGATCCCCCTGCACGAGGAGATCAGCCGGGCGGAGGAACACAAACATGGCTTCAAGACCAGCATAAAGCGGCTGCTGCAGCGACGGACCAGCCCCTGCCAGGACTCCCCCGGCCCCCTGCCCCCCGGGGCAGAGCCCCGCGAAGGACAGAAGGAGCGGGGGGAGGAGCGCCCCAAGCACGGCCGGGGGTTCCCCTTCAAGGCCATGCTGTGGAGGAAGGGCCCCCCTCGGGAGGAGACAGAACCCCTGCCTCCCCCCTCCTCACCCCCCAACTCCCTGCCGATCACCCCCTGCTACTGCACAGACACCCTGACCTCACAGCCAGACCCCCTGCCTCTGGGTAAGAGACCCCCCCCACTACCAGGAGAGAACCCAGGAGTCCGGGTTCCCAGCCCCTCCCCACTGCTCTAACCACTAGACCCGCCCTCCCCTCCCAGTGCCAGGGAGAGAAACCAGGAGTCCTGGCTCCCAGCCACCAGCCCCGTTACCCCCGGTCTAACCACTCCCCCGACTCCGCTCCCATTGCTGGGGATAGAACCCAGGTATCTGGGCTCCCCCCCTCCCCTGCTCTGACCCCAGCTTTTTCCCCAGGCCTGGCGGCCGAGGACCCCGAGTTCTACACCCGCCTGGCCCAGAAGCTGGACCGGCTGGTGAAGCTCCAGCACAGCCGGCCTGGCAGCCCCAGTGGGGTCCAGTCCCCTGGGGTCGTGGCCGGGCCTCTCAGCTCGGAGCCGGGCCCCAGGCCCCCAGGTAAGCAGGGGCCTTGGCTCTTCCCCCCACCCCCCAGTTGGCGCCCCCTGGGGGCAGCTCTGGGTCACAGGCCTGTCTCTCCCCCCCCAGCCCCGCCGGAGCTGGCCAGCGAGACGCACAAGGAGCAGGTGATCCAGAGACTGGTGGCTCTGCTGGAGGAGCAAGCCGGGGTTATCAATGAAGAGGTACCAACCAGCTGCCCCTCACTCCTGACCCGCAGCCCCCTGCCAGCCCAGCCCTGATCACCCCCCTGGGCCATGCCGGTGCCCCTCACTCTTGACCCACAGCCCCCTGCCAGCCCAGCGCTGTCTGTCCCCCACAGATCGAGGCTGACCCACTGCTCCGCAGTTCCCTCTCCCGCCTGTCGTACCGCAGCTTCTCCCGGCTGGCCGAGGCGTACACGGCGCGGGCCGACCCGGACAGCCCCAGCCCCCAGCTCACCCGGCTGGCCCTGACCATGGAGCTGACGCGGAAGGTGGCCGGAATCAACAGCCACACGGTGCAGACCCTGATGGGCTACAGCCTGCAGTACATGGACATGTTCGTGCCCTGGCTACAGCAGCAGGGCGGCTGGGTAAGGGGGGGCCTGGAGGGTAGGGGGGCGGGGGTCAGAGTATGCCAGGGGGCTGGGTACAGCGTGGGCTGGGGGGAAGCTGTGCACGTGGGGGAGGTACAGAAGATCTGGGGGGGTGGGAAACTTTGTACATGGTGTGGTGGAGCTAGGGGATGGCTGTGGGGGGGCCCCGAGCAGGGAGTGGGGTGCTGGCTGGGGCTTGGAGGCAGGCTGGGGTTGACCCCCTGGCTCATAGTCTGTGGGGCAGGGGCTGCATGAGCCGGAGGTATTTTTTTTGGGGGGGGGGGAAATCTGGGATAACCCCCCCCATCTCAGGGGCTAATCTCTCTCTCCCAACCCCTGGCAGGAGAGCATCGCAGGACAGGAGGAGATCTTCGACGTCCTGGACTAGCAGCCCCTGGCCGCGGGGGACTTGGGGGGGAGTCACAACGCCAGCCCCTACCCCTGTCCTCCCCAGAATCCGCCTTGTGGGAAGGGTTCAGAACACAGCCATGTTAGGGGGAAGGGGGCTTTGGGGAGCGGGTACCTGTCTAGGGGAAGGGCAGAAACTAAGCCAGCCCTCCCCAAATTGTCGGGGGGGGGGTGTCACTGGAATAATCCACCCCACAAAATCTCTGGGCCTGCCCAAGTTGGGGGCCCCAGCAGAGAGCGATCCCCCCCACTTTTGTTTTGTTGGAGGTGAGTGGTTTTTTTTATAAAAGATTTTCAATATATTTTACTATTAAAGCTCCTGGCGTGTTTGTGTCTCTCCTGCCCCTCCCACCCCACCTCCTGTGTGACCAGACTGAGGGGGCCCTGCACTGCATCTAGTGGGAGGGGTGGTCCCCTCTGGGGTGTGGTGCCAAGATGTGGGGGAGGGGGCAGGAAGATGGGACTGCAGTGATGGAAGAAGGGAGTTGCAGTGGGTGAGGTGAGGTTTGCAGGGGTGGGTTAGGGGCACACAGGGTGCCTTGGCAGGAAGTGCGCTAAGGGATGGGGGAGGTGTGGTGGGGTTCAGTAAGGGGGAGGGAGTTGCAGTGAGAGAAGTGCTGGGAGAGGTTGGGAGTTGCAATGTTAGCAGATGAATGTGCAGTGGGAGGGTTGGCAGTGGGAGGGAGAAGGTTGCAGTGATGGGGTGGAGCAGTAGGGGTTGCAGTGAAGGCGAGAGGGTTGCAATGGGGTGTAGTGGTAGGGAGGCCAGCAATGGGGCGGGAGTGCAGTGAGTGGGAGGGGTTGGAGGAGGTGTTGCAGTCATGGGGGAGGGGGAGGGGGATGCAGTAAGGGGATACTGCAGTGACGGGGGAGGGGGATGCAGTGGAGGAGGGGGTGTTGCAGTGTCGGGGAAGGGGATGCAGTGGGGGAGGGGGTGTTGCAGTGACGGGGAGGGGGATGCATTTGAGGTATTGCAGTATGGGGGAGGGGGATGCAGTGAGGGAGTGGAGGAGGGGGTGTTGCAGTCAGGGGGGAGGGGGATGCAGTGAGAGATGTTGCAGTGGAACGGAGAGCCGCTTGAACCCATAGAAGCGGGGATGGGGGCGGGGCTCCTCGTGACAGGCACCTCCTGCACCCAATAACTGCAGGGGGCGGTTCCACGGGTGGGCGGGCCTGGCTGTTGGAACGAGCCAATGGGGTTTAGGGGAGGTGGATCCCTGCCTGGGACGGGCACCAGAGGTTCCAACGAGGTAGCTGGGGCAGGGGCTCAATCCGTGATTGACGTTTCGCTCTGCAAATGGGATGCGGCTGCGAGGGACAGAGCGGAAGCGCATCATGTGGGTGGGGATCAGGGTTTGAGTGATATATCGTCCACCAATGGCATTTGCTTTACGAGGTGCCTGGGAAGGCGAGTCCCTGAGTGACATTTGCCTCGCCCAATGGCTTTTCCCTTCGGCTATTGGGGCTTGTTACCGTCCCTCAGAGACTAGCGGCCAGTGGCGTTTGCACTAGCGACTGTAGGGCGGGGCAAAATTGAGAATGACATCCCTCTTGCCCAATGGGAGCTTCACGAGACTGCGAGGACAGGCTTGGAATGCTGAGTGACACCTCCTTCGCCCAATAAGAGTACATATTGGCTGTGGGCGGGCCCGGCACGCTGAGTGACACCTCCTTCGCCCAATAAGATCTCCTTGGGCTGTGGGGGCGGGTCCCCTACTCTGAATGACAGCTCACTCGCCCAAGAGGAACACCACTGGGCTGTGAGGGGTCGGCACGACATGCTGAGTGACATCTCCCTCGCCCAATAGAAGCGCCTCTTGCCTGTGACGGGCGGGCCCGAACCGCTGAGTGACAAGTGCCCGGCCCAACGACGGCGCCCAACGCGAGGGGCGGGCCCGAGGCCCATAGGGGGACCAATGGAGGCCGAGAGGCGGGGCCGGGCCCTCCCCCGGTATAAGCGGCTGGGGGCGGGGCTCTCGCTCTCTCTGCGCTTCGCTCGCAAGATGGCGGAGGCGACCAACTGCACCATGGAGGTGGGGGCCGGGCCGGCACGTGCGGGGCCGGGGGTGCGGGGCTCGGCGGGGGGGTGCGCAGCCTGGCGCGGGGGGACTTGGAGGGGGGTCGGGGAGCCTGCCGGGGGGGCGCTGGGCTGGGGGGCGCCGGCGGGGGGGCAGGGGAGTTGGGGGGGCTGTGGCCAGCGGGGGGGGGTCTCGGGGGACAGGGGAGTCCGGGGGGGGGCCGTGGGAGGCGGGGGAAGTCGGGGGGGTCTCGGGGGGGGCCGTGGCCGGCGGGGGGAGGGTCTCAGGGGGACGGGGGACAGGGGAGTCCGGGGGGGGCCGTGGCCGGGGCCGGTGGGGGAACTTGGCGAGGGGGGTTTCTCGGGGACCTCACGGCCGCGGATAGAGGGGTGGGGGCGGCCCGGGAGGCGGATCCAAGGGGGGGCCTGGGCGGGTCTTATGGGGGGCGGGGAGGTGGGGCCATGTCCCATCTCTGCGGAGCGCGGGGTCCCTGCGGCTGGTTTCCGGTCCCGCGAGCTCAGTGGGGCAGCGGGTCGGGAGTGAGGGGGGCTGGGGGGCTGGCAGGGGGCAGCGGGTCGGGAGTGAGGGGCACTGGCAGAGCTGGGGGGCTGGCAGGGGGCAGCGGGTCGGGAGTGAGGGGCACTGGCAGAGCTGGGGGGCTGGCAGGGGGCAGCGGGTCGGGAGTGAGGGGCACTGGCAGAGCTGGGGGGCTGGCAGGGGGCAGCGGGTCGGGAGTGAGGGGCACTGGCAGAGCTGGGGGGCTGGCAGGGGGCAGCGGGTCGGGAGTGAGGGGCACTGGCAGAGCTGGGGGGCTGGCAGGGGGCAGCGGGTCGGGAGTGAGGGGCACTGGCAGAGCTGGGGGGCTGGCAGGGGGCAGCGGGTCGGGAGTGAGGGGCACTGGCAGAGCTGGGGGGCTGGCAGGGGGCAGCGGGTCGGGAGTGAGGGGCACTGGCATAGCTGGGGGGCTGGCAGGGGGCAGCGGGTCGGGAGTGAGGGGCACTGGCAGAGCTGGGGGGCTGGCAGGGGGCAGCGGGTCGGGAGTGAGGGGCACTGGCAGAGCTGGGGGGCTGGCAGGGGGCAGCGGGTCGGGAGTGAGGGGCACTGGCAGAGCTGGGGGGCTGGCAGGGGGCAGCGGGTCGGGAGTGAGGGGCACTGGCAGAGCTGGGGGGCTGGCAGGGGGCAGCGGGTCGGGAGTGAGGGGCACTGGCAGAGCTGGGGGGCTGGCAGGGGGCAGCGGGTCGGGAGTGAGGGGCACTGGCAGAGCTGGGGGGCTGGCAGGGGGCAGCGGGTCGGGAGTGAGGGGCACTGGCAGAGCTGGGGGGCTGGCAGGGGGCAGCGGGTCGGGAGTGAGGGGCACTGGCAGAGCTGGGGGGCTGGCAGGGGGCAGCGGGTCGGGAGTGAGGGGCACTGGCAGAGCTGGGGGGGGCGGGCGGGGGGCCGGGGGTCGGGAGTGAGGGGCACTGGCAGAGCTGGGGGGCTGGCAGGGGGCAGCGGGTCGGGAGTGATGGGCACTGGCAGAGCTGGGGGGCTGGCAGGGGGCAGCGGGTCGGGAGTGAGGGGCACTGGCAGAGCTGGGGGGCTGGCAGGGGGCAGCGGGTCGGGAGTGAGGGGCACTGGCAGAGCTGGGGGGCTGGCAGGGGGCAGCGGGTCGGGAGTGAGGGGCACTGGCAGAGCTGGGGGGCTGTTCTGTTCCCGGCCTGGCTTGGTGCTGATCTTGCGAGGGGGGTGGAGCCCCCGTGACCTGTGTCATCCCTCTCCTGGCAGCTGAGAGCAGTGGCCCCGGGCGCAGTGTTAGGGAGACCCTGGCTCTGGGGGGCTCGGCCCCCCCGGTCCCCGAGCCCCCCATTGACTTGTCTCCGTTACTTTCTCCTAGAATTTTGTAGCCACCCTGGCTAATGGGATGAGCCTGCAGACTGCGGTAGAAGATGTAAATATCCTTTGAGTGAGGGGCCAGGCCAGGGCTCGGGGGCTAGTGACCCCCAGGGCCGGCCGGCCGTGTACATCTCCCCCGGCCTGTTCCCAGCACTGCCTGGTGACATTCCCCTTGGCCCGTTCCCAGTGACAAATCTCTTCCCCCCCCCCCCCCCCGCCAGTGCTGGCCAGTGACCATCCCCCATTTCAACCGCCCTGGGCCTCCCCCTGCCCCATCCAAAGGGTTCCCTCCCTTGGCAGCCAGCTCCAGAACCCCTCTTTGGAGTCAGATAAACCATGGGGAGGGGGACCAAAGGGATCCAGAACCCCCAATCTTCTCCCCCCCCCGAAATCCCAGCTAGGAGTGTCTGCCTGCTCCCCGGGCAGGTTGTGACCCATCCCCTGCACATTGCTCAGCCCTAAGGGGGGCAGTGGGTGTCCATGGGGTGGCAGAGAAGAATCTCCAGGGCCCCTGAGTCTGCTGGGGGGTGCTCTGTGCAGGGGGTCCCATAGGAAGCTTATAGGGCCCCATGTTCTGTATGGGGGTTACCAGCTGGGAGTTTTTGAGGGGGCTGGGTAGTTCACTGCATGGGGGGGTGGGTCGCTGCTGGGGAGGCTGTGTGCATGGTTGGACCTCGGGGGGTGGGGAGTAGCTGTTGGAGTCTGAGTGGGGCTCTGTGCCTGGGGGGGCAGGTAGCTGCTGGGGGGATGGGAGGCTCTGTACCTGGGGGGGCAGGTAGCTGCCAGGGGAATGGGGGCTTTGTGCTTGGGTGAGGCAGGTGGCTGCAGGGGAGGGAGGGGGGAACTCTGTAATTTCCCAGTTTCCTTAACTCGGTCTCCAGGCCCAGCTCCTGTGATGCATTGTGGGTGCGGTCGGTGGGGGCACAGAGGTGGGGCGCGGGGAGACCCAGCTCTGCGGGGGGCTGGAATGGGGGGGCTTGGGGCTACGCGTCCCAGCCCTGCATTGTTCCTTCCAAACAGACGTGCTCTGGGCCGCACCATGGTCCCTGGCCTTCAGCCTGGCCCCCCAGAGTGGTACTGTCTGCTGCCAGGGGACCCCCTGTTCCACATGGGCCCTGCAGAAATGGAAGTGGTGGCACAAGGCGGGGACTGGGGGGGTTATATGCTGGGCTGGGCCTGTGGGGCAGGTCAGGGGGATGGATAAAGGCCGGGCTGGGCCCGTGGGGCAGATGTGGGGGCTGGATACCTGCCAGGCTGGGCCCGTGGGGCAGATGTGGGGGCTGGATACCTGCCAGGCTGGGCCCGTGGGGCAGATATGGGGGCTGGATACCAGCCAGGCTGGGCCCGTGGGGCTGATGTGGGGAGTGGATACTGGCTGGGCCGACTGGCTCGGCCCCATCCCTAAGGTGTGTTTGGAGGCGTCCGTCTGACTTTAGGCCCCCCCCTACCCCCCAGGTGTCCTGCCCCCAGGCCGAGAGCAGCGTGAAGCCCACAGCCGAGGAGATGACGTCCAAGGATTATTACTTTGACTCCTATGCCCACTTCGGCATCCACGAGGTCAGTGTGGGGGCGAGGCTGCCCCCCAGGGACGTGCGGAGGCAGACAGCGCCTTGGGGTATTTGGTTTCATGGGCGTGTCCCTGCCACTTGCCCTTGTCCCACCCCCAGGAGGAAGTAGAGGATGAGGTGCACTGAGGGGGGTTGGGGGCGTCCTGAAGGATGAGGCGGGTGGGGTTGGGGGGGCCCCGCTGACCCCCCTTTCCCCGCAGGAGATGCTGAAGGACCTGGGAGGGGGTTGGGAGGGATTGGGGGGCCCCCACTGACCCCCCATATCCCCTCAGGAGATGCTGAAGGACAAGGGGCGCGGGGAGGGGGTTGGGTGTCGCCCCAGGCAATGCTGAAGGACGAGGGGCGCGGGGAGGGCTCTGGGAGGGGTTGGGGGGGCCCCCGCTGACCCCCCGTATCCCCCCAGGAGATGCTGAAGGACGAGGTGCGCACTCTGACCTACAGAAACTCCATGTTCCACAACCGGCACCTCTTCAAGGACAAGGTGGTTCTGGACGTGGGCAGCGGTACCGGGATTCTCTGCATGTTTGCGGCCAAGGCAGGCGCCAAGCGAGTCATCGGGGTGAGTTGTCCCCCCTCCCCGCTGGGCCCCCCGACCCCTTGCTGCCCAGCCAATCGCCTAGTCCGGTCCCCTGTGCTCACGGCAGGACTAAGTATTGTCCAGACCGTCCCTGACGGATTTGTCCAACCTGCTCTTAAAAATCCCCAATGACGGAGATTCCACCACCGCCCTGGGCAATTTATTCCGGTGCTTCGCCACCCTGACAGGACGTTTTTCCTAATGTCCAACCTAAACCGCCCTGGCTGCATAAGAAAGGCCAGACTGGGTCAGACTAAAGGTCCATCCAGCCCAGGATCCTGTCGGCCGACAGTGGCCAATGCCAGGTGCCCCAGAGAGAGTAAACCTAACAGGTAATGATCAGTGATCTCTCTCCTGCCGTCCATCTCCACCCTCTGACAAACAGAGGCTAGGGACACCCATTCCTTACCCAGCCTGGCTAATAGCCATTAATGGACTTAACCTCCATGAATTTATCCAGTTTTCTTTTAAACCCTGTTATAGTCCTAGCTTTCACAACCTCCTGAGGCAAGGAGTTCCACAGGTTGATTGTGTGCTGAGTGAAGAAGAACTTCCTTTGATTTGTTTTAAACCTGCTGCCCATTAATTTCATTGGGTGGCCCCTAGTTCTAAAATTATGGGAACAAGTAAATAACTTTTCCTTATTCGCTTTCTCCACAGCACTCCTGATTTGATTGACCTCTATCATATCCCCCCTTAGTCTCCTCTTTTCCAAGCTGAAAAGTCCTGGCCTCTTTCATCTCTCCTCATAGGGGACCCTTAGTTGCCCTTTTCTGAACCTTTTCTAATGCCAGTATATCTCTTTTTGAGATGCCGGGACCACATCTGTACGCTGTAGTCAAGATGTGGGCGTATCATGGATTTATAGAAGGGCAATAAAATATTCTCCGTCTTATTCTCTATCCCTTTTTTAATGATCCCTAACATCCCGTTTGCTTTTTTGACTGCCGCTGCACACTGCGTGGATGTCTTCAGAGAATTATCCACGATGACTCCAAGATCTTTCTCCTGAAAATTTAAGCCCATGGCTTCTTGTCTGATCCTCAGAGGTTCAGAGGAACAATTTTTTCTCCCTCCTCCTTGTAACACCCTTTTCTGTACTTGCAAACTGTTCTCGCGTCCCCGCTCCGGCTTCTCTTCTCCAGACTAAACAAGCCCCGTTTTTTTCAATCTTCCCCCATAGCTCATGTTTTCTAGACTTTTCATCATTTTTGTTGCTCTTCTCTGGACTTTCTCCAATTTGTCCCCATCTCTCCTGCAATGGTGGCGCCCAGAACTGGACCCAAGACTCCAGCTGAGACCAGATCAGCCCGGAGCAGAGCGGACGATTCACTTCTCATGTTCACAGTTCACTGTTCGCAGCAGCGTGACACTGTTGACTCATATTCAGCTTGTGATCCACTCTGACCCCCAGATCCCTCTCCTCAGGACCCCTTCCTAGGCCGTCATTGCCCTTGTGTGTGCGCATCTGATTGTTCCTTCCGAAGTGGAGAACTTTGCATTTGTCCTGACTGAATTTCATCCGATTTACTTCCGACCATTTCTCCAGTTTGTCCGGATCATTTTGAAGTTTAATCCTGTTCCTCAAAGCACTTGCAACCCCTCCCAGCTCGGTATTGTCCACAAAGTTTATCAGTGTCCTCTCTGTGCCATTATCTAAATCCTTGATGAAGATATTGAACAGAACTGAACCCTGCGGGACCCCGCACATTACTCCCTTCCAGCCTGACTGTGAACCCCTGATAACTACCCTCTGGGAATGATTTGCCCCCCTTTCTCTCCTCCCAGGGCCCCACTCCCAGCCTCCCTGTTCTACCCCTGCCCTGGGGTGGGGGGCGTTGCTCTTGGGGGTTCATCTCTCCCCACTGTCCCCCCCCCGGCTCCGCTTGTCCCAGCCCTGCCGGGGGCGTGTTGTCTCCCTACTGACCCCTGGCTCCCCTTGCAGATTGAGTGCTCCAGCATCTCCGACTACGCTGTCAAAATCGTCAAAGCCAACAAGCTGGACCATGGTGAGTGGGAGCTCCCCTGCCCCCCCTCCCCCCCGACTGTCTTCCCTGGGGTGCTGCTCCTGGAGCTCCCACAATCCCCTGCTGTCTCCCCGGGGCGTCCCCATGCCCTCTCCCCTGGGGTGCTGCCCCTCTGGAGCCACACATCCCCCCTTCTTGCCCCCAGGGTGCCCCCCGGAGCCTTGCTGAGCCTGCTCATGGCTCCTCCCACCCGGACCGGGGCGGCTCTCCCCACAGGGCCCTAGCACTGCACCCCCATAACAAGAAACAGCAACTCATCCCTATCCTCCCTGGAGCCGCTCCCCCTCCTGCACGTCTGGCCCATCCTCTGCGCTGAGACCCCCGTCCCCTCCCTGCAGTGGTGTCCATCATCAAGGGCAAGGTGGAGGAGGTGGAGCTGCCGGTGGAGAAGGTCGACATCATCATCAGCGAGTGGATGGGTTACTGCCTCTTCTACGAGTCCATGCTCAACACTGTCATCTACGCCCGCGACAAGTGGCTGGTGGGTCCCCCTGGGCCCCCTTCTCTGCCCCCTGCAGCCAGCTGGGCCCCCTTCCCTGCCCCGACAGCCAGCCGGGCCCCATTCCCCGACCTGCCATGGGCCCAGACGGGAGTCGGCGCCCTCGGAGGGGACAGGCCCTGTGTCCCATTCCCTGAGCCAGCCAGTCCCCACCTTGGGGTGGGTCAGAGCTGGTGCCCCCTAGAGGGGAAAGGCCCCGTACCCCATCCCCCTGAGCCAGCCAGCCAGCCAGTCTCTACCCAGTGCCGGTGGGGCTGGCACTCCCTAGAGAGGAACAGGCCTCGTGCCCCATTCCCCGAGCCAGCCAGTCCCTGCCCCTTAGTGGGGCAAGACCCTGTGTTCTGTTCTGGGGATCCTGTGCCTAGGTGCTGTGGGGGTGGGGGAGCGTTGGGGATTTTAGGGGCTGTGATACAGTGACACCCCCCCGCCCCGTTTGTCTCCACAGACCCCCGACGGACTCATCTTCCCTGACCGGGCCACCCTGTATGTCACAGCCATAGAGGACCGGCAGTACAAGGACTACAAGATCCACTGTGAGTGGGGGGGGGGAGAGGGGGAGGCTGCAGCCGCTCTCTTGGGGGACTGGCTAAGTGTCTGCAGTGTGCTGGTCCTGGTGGCTCTCCCTGCCTGTGGGGGGTGTGAACGGGGGGAATTGCTGTTGCTCTGTGGCGGACAGGGCGGGTCTTGGTGTGGCCCTGGCTCTCTGACCCAGGCGGGGGCGGGTCTCTTGTTCCGCCTGGCTGTGGGGTCTGCCTGCAGCTCCTCCCAAGTGACAGGGATCCCAGGGAAGCCTCAGGGGGAACTGCAAAGAACGGGGCGGACAATCCCCAAAGCTTGTGGAGATTCCGATGCTTAGATTCACCAAACCAGCACAAAACAGCTTCTGTTGCACCTCCCTGGCTACCAGGAAGCAAACAACATGGTTTCCTTAGACCAGTGGTTTTCAAACTGTGGGTTGTGATCCAGGACTGGGAATGGAAGGCACTGGGTTGCGGTGGCTCTGGTCAGCACCGCCAACTGGGCCATTAAAAGTCCGGTCGACTGCGCTGCCTGGCTAGTCCCTACCTGTTCTGACACTGTGCCGCACCCCGGAAGTGGCCAGCAGCAGGTTCGGCTCCTAGGCTGGGGGGCCGTGGGGCTCCACGTGCTGCCCCAGCACAAACTCTGCACTCCCATTGCCCAGATCCCAGCCAATGGGAGCTTGGGGGGAGTGGTACCTGCAGGTGAGAGCTGCACAGAGCTGCTTCTGCTGCTAGCCGTTTCCGGGACACAACACAGTCCATGGTGCCAGTACAGGCAGGAAGCCTGCCCCTGCGCTGACTGGGTGCCGCTTGAGGTATGCCTGCACCCCAATCCCCTGCTCCAGCCTGGAGCCCCCTCCTGTACCCCAAACCCCTCATCCCCAATCCCACCCCAGAGCCCCCTCCCACATCCTGAACCCCCCATTAAATCATAGAATATCAGGGTTGGAAGGGACCTCAGGAGGTATCTAGGACAACCCCCTGCTCAAAGCAGGACCAATCCCCAACTAAATCATCCCAGCCAGGGCTTTGTCAAGCCTGACCTTAAAAACTTCTAAGGAAGGAGATTCCACCACCTCCCTAGGTAACGCATTCCGGTGCTTCACCACCTCCTCGTGAAATAGTGTTTCGTAATATCCAACCTAGACCTTCCCCACTGCGACTTGAGACCATCGCTCCTTGTTCTGTCATCTGCCACCACAGAGAATGGTCTAGATCCATCCTCTTTGGAACCCCCCTTCAGGTAGTTGAAGGCTGCTAGCAAATTCCCCCTCATTCTTCTCTTCCGCAGACTAAACAGTTCCCTCAGCCTCTCCTCATAAGTCATGTGTTCCAGCCCCCTAATCATTTTTGTTGCCCTCCACTGGACACTTTCCAATTTTTCCACGTCCTTGTGGTGTGGGGCCCAAAACTGGACACAGTACTCCAGATGAAGCCTCACCAATGCTGAATAGAGGGAACAATCACGTCCCTCTATCTGCTGGCAACGCCCTTACTTATACATCCCAAAATGCCATTGGCCTTCTTGGCAACAAGGGTACACTGTTGACTCGTATCCAGTTTCTCATCCACTGTAACCCCTAGGTCCTTTTCTGCAGAACTGCTGCCGAGCCATTCGGTCCCTAGTCTGTAGTGGTGCCTGGGATTCTTCCCTCCTAAGTGCAGGACTCTGCACTTGTCCTTGTTGAACCTCATCAGATTTCTTTTGGCCCAATCCTCTAATTTGTCTAGGTCCCTCTGTATCCTTTCCCTACCCTCCAGCATATCTACCTCTCCTCTCAGTTTAGTGTCATCTGCAAACTTGCTGAGGGTGCAATCCACGCCATCCTCCAGATCATTAATGAAGATATTGAACAAAACCGGCCAGAGGACCGACCCTTGGGGCACTCCACTTGATACTGGCTGCCAGCTACACATGGAGCCATTGATCCATTGAGCCTGACAATCTAGCCAGATTTCTATCCATCTTATAGTCCATTCGTCCAGCCCTTCTTTAACTTCTTTAACTTACTGGCAAAATACTGTGGGAGACTGTGTCAAAAGCTTTGCTAAAGTCAAGGAACAACATGTCCACTGCTTTTCCCTCATCCACAGAGCCACTTATCTTGTCATAGAAGGCAATTAGATTAGTCAGGCATGACTTTCCCTTGGTGAATCCATGCTGACTGTTCCTGATCACTTTCCTCTCCTCTAAGTGCTTCAGAATTGATTCCTTGAGGACCTGCTCCATGATTTTTCCAGGGACTGAGGTGAGGCTGACTGGCCTGTAGTTCCCAAGATCCTCCTCCTTCCCTTTTTTAAGGATGGGCACCTTTTTCCAGTCCTCCGGGACTTCCCCAGATTGCCATGAGTTTTCAAAGATAATGGCTCTGCAATCACATCCGCCAACTCCTTTAGCACTCTCGGATGCAGCGCCATGGACTTGTGCTCTTCCAGCTTTTCTAAATAGTCCCGAACCACTTCTTTCTCCACAGAGGGCTGGTCACCTCCTCCCCATGCTGTGCTGCCCATTGCAGCAGTCTGGGAGCTGACCTTGTTCATGAAGACAGAGGCAAAAAAAGCATTGAGTATATTAGCTTTTTCCACATCCTCTGTCACTAGGTTGCCTCCCTCATTCAGTAAGTGGCCCACACTTTCCTTGACTTTCTTCTTGTTGCTAACATACCTGAAGAAACCCTTCTTGTTACTCTTAACATCTCTTGCTAGCTGCAACTCCAGGTGTGATTTGGCCTTCCTGATTTCACTGCTGCATGCCCAAGCAGTATTTTTATACTTTTCCCTGGTCATTTGTCCAATCTTCCACTTCTTGTAAGCTTCTTTTTTGTGTTTAAGATCAGCAAGGATTTCACTGTTAAGCCAAGCTGGTCGCCTGCCATATTTACTATTCTTTCTACACATTGGGATGGTTTGCCCCTGTAACCTCATAAGGACTCTTTAAAATACAGCCAGCTCTCCTGGACTCCTTTCCCCCTCATGTTACTCTCCCAGGGGATCCTGTCCATCAGTTCCCTGAGGGAGTCAAAGTCTGCTCTTCTGAAGTCCAGGGTCCGTATTCTGCTGCTCTCCTTTCTTCCCTGTGTCAGGATCCTGAACTTGACCATCTCATAGTCACTGCCTCCCATGTTCCCATCCACTTTTGCTTCCCCTACTAATTCTTCCAGGTTTGTGAGCAGCAGGTCAAAAAGGGCTCTGCCCCTAGTTGGTTCCTCCAGCATTTGCACCAGGAAATTGTCCCCTACACTTTCCAGAAACTTCCTGGATTGTCTGTGCACTGCTGTATTGCTCTCCCAGGGTGATTGATATCAGGATATCAGGGTGATTGATTCCTGGCTGCAGCCCTCACCCCTGCAGCCCAACCCTCTGCCCCAGCCCTGAGTCCCTCCCGCACCCCAAACCCCTCATCCCCAGCTCCATTGGGTCAGGCATCAACAATTTTCTTCAACTGGGTCGCCAGAAAAAAAAGTTTGAAAACCACTGGGTTAAAGCAACCCAGACACCCACAGCAGGTATGCGGGGAGTCACTGAAAATCTTATTCATCATCTAAGAAAGTTCGACCAACCCCAGAGGATGGGACACATCACCTCCCAAGTTACCCAATCTTACCCAAATATGCGCTTTCCGCCAATTCTTAACAACTAAACGAAAAAATTTTTAAGAAAAGAGAGAATTCGTTAAAAGATCAGCGCACATACAGGCGTGAACACAGCTCTGAGATCAGATTCGTCGCAGAGGTGATGAGCTTTGCTAAGCGTTGCAGAATTAGTCCGTAGGTTATAGTCCAATGTCCATATTCAGGTCGTGCCCACTCTTGGCCCCATGCGGTCCCTAGGGGGAACTCCCTTCAGCCCTTCTCGGGGGTCCTCTCTCTCTTGGGGGGTTAAGCCCCTCCGCCTCCTGGAACTGCACCTTAGCATGCCTGTCTCTGCCGTGGGCCCCCTCAGGGAGTCCCCTTGCTCTGGATCCCTGGGGCCTCCACTCCCAGAGAGAATAATGCCCCCCCCCCCCCCGTTCTCTAGCCCAGAGCGACTCTCAGCCAGTGGAAAACAGGAGGGTTTATTGAGCATCTGAACCCAGCACAGGAAACTCTCCAGGCCGCAGGCCTGGCCTCCCTCCGTACAGCACATCCCAGTCTCTCCTACATCCAGGTGGTCTCTGCCTGCTCCCCTCTCCAGCCCCGAGCCCCCTGCTTCCCAGCTGGGCAGCTGAGATCACCGGCTCCAAGCCCCCCTCTGTCCATTGTCTTCTGTCCAGGTAAACAGGGTCCCATGGGCTCCCTCGCACCTCTTCTATCCTCTGGCCCCTTCTGGCTGGAACCGGCTGGTCAGGTCACCAGGGGTCCTCTCTTCACAGCCCATTGTCCTCCCATTGGCCAGAACTGGCTGTGACCCCCGAGCTGGGCCTCCCCCCCGGCCACCAGTTGCTGGGGTCTCTGTTCTCCAGGTCATTGACTGGGGTCCCAAGTTCCCTCACGGGTCCCCTGTAACAACAAACTCCCTCTCCCATCACCTCCTTAAACCAGTAACACGCAGAGAAACTTGAGTCCCACCCCCTCGGCATGCAAACTTATTGGAAAAATCAAGAACAACCCCCCTCACCCCTCTTGTCACACAGGGTGATCCAGATCGGACTGGAGATCTGGCCCGTGACTTAAACTTTCCCCTACAGGAAGTATCAAGCAGATTTGAGAGAAAAGGATCAGGACCCAAGAGGTTTTTATATAGCTCCAGGCCTTCTCTGGACAGCTCGGAGTCCTTAGGGGAACAATAGGCAATCATGGAGACTTTGAAGTAGCCCTGTTTCCTACACATCCCTGGTAATTAGCTACACAGATTAACATAAGGCAGTTGATCCATTAGGCAGTTTATCACCGACTTTAAAGAGACATAGAGACAAGTCATCTAAATGTTAATACTCCCTTTTGGTCTCTGAATCAACAGCCTTAGTGACAGACAGGCCCGCTCTCTTTATGTGGCTAATGTCTAATCAGATGTAAGTAAACACACACAATTAGTATCGCATCCAATTCTCTAACAATCCAGGTTTGCTCAGCAGAGTTGGAGCCTATCTAGCACGAATGGCCCTAATTACCGTTTCCACACTTTTCTAAGGTATTTGGGTCATTTATGCTGCAGGGGGCTTAACCCTTTCTGGCCCCACACATTGCTATATAAGATTTGTTGCCGTTATAGCCACGGCATGGTCCCTCCTCTAATCCGGTAATGTCTCCTCCGCCAGGGTGGGAGAATGTCTATGGCTTTGACATGTCCTGCATCAAGGACGTGGCCATCAAGGAGCCGCTGGTGGACGTGGTGGATCCAAAGCAGCTGGTCACAAACGCCTGCCTCATCAAGGTGCAACCCGGGGGAGAGGGCTGCCCCTGCCAAGGGGACCGTCAGGGAAACATGCAAAGGGGTGGATGCCAGGAGATGCAATTCCAGCCTGTGGAACTTCCTGTCACTGGATGGCATCGGGGCTGAGCATCCCCCTCTGCCCGGCTTTTGCCATCCACCAGGGAGACCCCCAGACAGGGCCTGGCACTGGGGGTGGGAATGCTGTCTGTTCTGCATCTCTGGGGCGCAGGCGGGGGGGCGCTGTGTGTGTGTGTGTGTGTGTGTGTGTGTGTGTGTGTGGGCGGCGCTGACCCCGCTTCTCCTGCAGGAAGTTGACATCTACACGGTGAAGGTGGAGGACCTGACGTTCACCTCGCCCTTCTGCCTCCAAGTGAAACGCAACGACTACATCCACGCACTCGTGGCGTATTTCAACATCGAGTTCACCCGCTGCCACAAGCGCACCGGCTTCTCCACCAGTACGGCCCGGGCGGGGCCAAGGGCTGGGACTTGGGGAGGGGACTCTGGGTGAGGGGTGGGGCCAAGGGATAGTTTTGGGGATGGGGGCAAGGGAGGGGCCTGGGGGGAGGGGGCAGGGCCAAAGGGTAGGATTCTAGGGGAGGGGTGGGACTGGCCCCAGGCCCCTCCCCTTGACCCCCTCTTCCACCCCCAGGCCCCGAATCGCCCTACACCCACTGGAAGCAGACGGTGTTCTACATGGAGGACTATCTGACGGTGAAGACGGGCGAGGAGATCTTCGGCACCATCAGCATGAAGCCCAATGCCAAGAACAATGTGAGTGACAGGCTGGGGGGCACCGGCGGAGATGCCCACATCTGGGCTCATGGGACAGGGGGGAGCCACCCCCCCCGGGGTTCTGAAGAGCTGGGTTGTGGCCCCATGATGGTCCTCCAAACGGCATTGCCCTGTGGAACTCCCTGCAACTGGATTCTGAAGCGGAGAAGGGGGATGGGGGGCCGGTGCAGTGCATGCTGGGAGGCAGGGAGCTGTGGGCCAGACCCCCATGATTTACCCCACCACCCCATCTCTCCCCTGCAGCGGGACCTGGACTTCACCATCGACCTGGACTTCAAGGGCCAGCTGTGTGAGCTGTCCTGCTCGACGGATTACCGCATGCGCTAGCCCCCCCGTCCACCCCCTCCTTGTGCTGTGTGCCCCCCCGGGGCGGGCCCAGAGCTGCGGGTGCCTGGAGCGCTGGCCACGACTCCCCTTCTCATGGTGAGGGGGGCACAGAGCTACTGCTGCCTCTCCCCTCCCTGCGTGGCCCTTGGCGGGGGAGGAGGTGACACTGTCTTCCTCTACCCTGGGGCCCCCCCTGTCCCTCCCTCCCTCCCGTCTGCTTTTAAACCAGCGACCCCCCCCAGTAACTAAGTACCTCACTGTCCCCCCCTACTCTGCTGTGCCCTGGGGCACCCACGAGAGGCGCTGGGCCATGGCTGAGTCCCTCTGCTCTGGTGGGGGGGGTGCCCTGTTTTTTAGCTGGGGGAGGGCAGGTCGGGGGGGCTATGGGGAGGGTCCCCAGTTTGTGTTTTGCTGACGGTTCTGGTCTCCTTCCCCCCCTTACCCCCTCCCAGTTGACACATCGTGACTGTTTCATAAGTTATGTTTTTATATGGTTACATTCATGAGAAAATAAAGAGATGAAACGGGGCCCCCGGCTGCCTGGGGAGGGTGGGGGGGCCCCCAAACTGTGCCCCCCCGTGGCTTCCTGGGTAAGGTGGGCCTGGCATGCCTAAACTGGCTCCTGCTGCTCTGTACCGCAAAAACCTGCCTACAGTGGGACACCCTGTTTTCTGTGGGCTCCCAGCCTCTATCCTCTTCTACAAGGGGAGGCTCCCTAATAGCAGGGGGCAGGGCCCCCCTGCAGCCCTTTCTCCCAGAACCCTCCTGGCAGGGAGGTGGGGGGGCTGCTCAGAGAGGGGAACAACCCAGGTGACATCAGGAGCTGTATGGCTACAATAGCTGAGTTGTACTTGGTGGAGCTGGGGCCAGAACCCAGCTGTCCTGGCTCCTCTCCCCCCTCACACCCCCCTCCGGCTGTACTAAGTGGTAACTGTGTGGTGATGGGGGGGGGGGCCCCCCCATGGGGGTGTGCCTTAGAGCTGGGAGCTCCATCACCCCTGAGCCCTGGCTGCCCATTGTGGCCACTCATCGAGGAAGGGGGGGGGGGGGGCTTACAAGGAGTGGAGGTGGCATCTTTGGGTGGAGGCTTCCTGGACACCCCCCCAATCTCCTGCAGCAGCATTCCCCCCCCCCGCTAGAAAAATACCCTCAGCCTGGTCCACCCTCCTTTGTGTGGCCCCAGCGCTGCCCTGTCTGTGCCTCCCCAGCCTGGCACAGGGGGACGGGTCTGGGCGTTGCCTGACGTGGGCCCTGAGCTCAGTGGGTGTGGGGGTTGGGAGTTGCCTCTCATGGCTTGGGACCCCTGTGCTGGAGAGGGCTGCCCCCCCGAAGAGCCGGTGCCTGCACTGTGGGGCTTCCAGTGAGACTATTAGAGATGCCAGGTACAGACCAACTGAGGGGGGAGAGTATGGGAACCCCCCCAACTAGCTAAGGGACACACGTGGCTGGTGGGGTTCAGGCTCTGGGTGTTTCCCATGGAAGCTGAGAATCCTGGGCTTTGCGGTACCCCCCAAGGCCAGGCTCCAGGGCCTGCCCCCATGGGGGGGGTCACTGATTCTCAGGCCCAAAGGCCCCATGTGGGAACCTGCCCCTCACCCCCAGCTCCTTGGCAGGCTGCCTCTAACTGCCCAGCCTGGGCCCACGGCTGCCCTCCCACCGCCAGGCTGCCAAGCCTGTGGACTCAGATTTGTTGCCCTTTCTAGGGACCTGCCACCAGTCTCTGCCCCCCTGCACCTGCCCTGGGGGGGAGTGGCCAAGCTGTGCTCCTGGCATCATTTTAAGGCAGGTTTTCTGGGAACCCACCAGACTCATCCTCGGCCTCCTGGAATTGGGGCCCTGGGCACCCCACAGCCAATCACTCTGTGACATGCACATGTCCCCCTGGGAGCTCGGGTTTGGCCGCTTGGCCACCATTCGCTGCGCCCGGATGTTTATGTTTTCCTGGAGCCGCGTTTAAATGTGCTGGGGGCTCAGGCCCTGCTGATCCGGATTGCTCTCTAGGGCTGACTCGCCCACTGGGTAACTCATCCCGCCCCCAAGTTTGGGGTCATCTGCAGCCTTTAGTGGGGCTGGTTTCATGTTTTCCTCCAGCTCCTTTGGAAAAATGTTACCCCATGCAGGGCCACGACCAGATCCCTCCAGGATACTCCGAACATGCCTGACGATTCCCCGCCTAGAACTCGGTTGGGAGCCGGCGCAGCCAGCGTTCAAGCCATTTAATGGGGGCCATGTTAATTTTATATGGGTCTCGTTTTTAATCAAACTGGCCCTGTGGTACCAAGGCAAACACCTCAGCACAATTACCTCTCCACAAGTTAGTTTGATGAGCTGGTTTTCATAAACCCATGTTGATTAGCATTAATGACATCACCCACCTCTCATTTGTTATTGAGTCACATATCAGCATCACTGTTATCTTGCCCGAATCAATGTCTGGCTTCAATTACCTGGGTCAGCCTATTTATCCTTTTTAAATATTAGCACAACACTGGCTTTCATCCTGTCTTCTGGCACTTCTCCAGCGTGCTGAGACATTGGAAAAAAGCAACATGAATGGTCCAGCAAGCTCCTCGGCTGGCTCTTTTAAAACTCTTGGATGGATGTTATCTGGACTTGCCAATTTAAAAGTATCTCACTTCAGTAGCTGCTGTCCACCAGCCTCTTGAGATACTAGTGGAATGGAAAGTGTTATAATGAATTTTGACTACTTTTTTTTTTTTACTCAAATACAGATCAGAAATATTGAACAATTCTGTCTTTTCTGCATTATTATTGCTATTTTAGCATGTTCATCTAGGAGTGGACCAATAACTTAAATTAACTCTTTCAGTGTCCTTAATTATGTGGCCATGGATGTCTCCTGGTATCCTTTTCCTTCCCTTATCAATTTTCTACAATTCCTAACTGCTGATTATTATTAGCAACTACCCCTTGCTTCCATTTGTTACATTATTTCATAGGTCCTTTTGCTTCCCCTTTCAATTAGGCTGTTTTATTTTTTAAAACCCATCCAGCCTTTCTTGCTCCTGGCTTTTTGAACAGCCCGTTAAACGTTTTTGAACAATCCTCCATTTCGGTTTGAAACTTTCCTCCCAGCTGCTTTGCCTCAGAATTGTTTCTGGCTTTGTGAAATCAGCTCCTTCACAGCCCCAGCTGGGACGCGGCTGGACTCTGCTTGCACATTATAAATGTGATCACATCACCCTCACTTGTGCTACCGACGCAGCTTAGTTGGTGATCCTGTTCCGCTTTATGCGGCTACCCTAGGGCCCGCCCGGGGGGGATGCAACGCTTCCAGTTAGCAAATTGTCAGCTCTAGTTTTAGGAAGTCCAGGGGCAGTTGGTTTGGGCAGCAGGGGACCAGGGTTCTAGATCTATCCCCTGAGTTCTAGAGCCTGCTGGGTTCCAGATCAACGCCCTGTGTTTATCCGCTCCCGTGCTTCAGACCCACTCCTCCGGGTCTAGATCTGCACGGGTGGGTTCTAGATGGATGCCTGTGTCCATGGGCTGCCGCATGGTCTAGATCCACACCCGTTCTGGAGCCCCAGGCCTGTTCCCTGGTGAGCTGCAGCTACCTCTCCCTGCGCCCCCTGGGGGCAGGGGCTTGTAGGTTCCCAGAGCCCCCACCTCACCTTTTCCAACTGTCTTTCCAGGTTATCAGCAACAGAATTAAGATGGTACATTTCCCACCCCCCTTAACTCTGCCCCCTCCCCCACCCCAGGCAGCCATCCCCTTAACTCTGCCCAACAGACCTGGAACCTCCATCATTAAATCACCAGACACGTATTTGTATGGTGGGGGGAGGGGCTCCTGGCTGCAGGATGGAGGTGGTGGGGTGGGGAAGGGGCACTAGGGAGACACAAGCTTAGTGGGGGGGAACAACAGGCTGCAGACACAGGTGCGGCTCTGGCTGGGGGTTTATTGCACGGAGGCAGAGCTTCCCCCACATTAAAGCATCATGTTGGATCCAGCAGAGAGGACTCGGGGCCTGGCTGCGGGGGGGGCCATCGTGCTGCCCCCCCCCACTAGAGGGTGCTATTTCTCCAGGGGGGCGTAGTTCAGCAGCTTCTCAATCAGATCCACGTGGGACAGCAGCATCCGGCGGCAGCAATATCGCTTCAGCCCCAGGGCGTCCAGAGCGTCCCTGCGGGGGGAGAGAGACAGGGCTCAGAATGGGGGGACTGCGGGTCGGGAGTGGGGCGCATGGGCCAGGCGGGGGGGGCTGCGGGTCACGAGTGACGGGCACGGGCCAGGCCGGTTGGGGGTGGGGGGCTGCGGGTCGGGAGTGGGGCGCACCGGCCAGGCCGGTTGGGGGTGGGGGGCTGCGGGTCAGGAGTGGGGTGCACTGGCCGGGCTACAGCGGGGAGGGGGGCTCCGGGTCGGGAGTGGGGCGCACCGGCCGGGCTACGGGGGGGGAGGGGGGCTGCGGGTCGGGAGTGGGGCGCACCGGCCGGGCTACGGGGGGGAGGGGGGCTGCGGGTCGGGAGTGGGGCGCACCCCACTTACCCCTCTGTGTACTCTGCCTGCAGCAGCCCCAGATACGCCTCCCACTTGTTGCCCACCACCTTCCCGCAGGTGAAGCACCGGACCGGGATGATCATCCTGTGGGGGGCGGGGGGAGAAGAGAGACACTGAGCTGGGAATAGCGGAGGGGGGGTAGCGACCCCCGGCCCCAGAGACCCCCCCAAGCCCCCCTCCCTTTGCACCCAACAGCCCCTGCCCCCCAACAGCCGCGAGGGGCCCGGGTCGGACACTCACCCTGCCCCTCCCCCAGCAGCCACGAGGGGCCCGGGGGGGGGGGGTCGGACACTCACCCTGCCCCTCCCCCAGCAGCCACGAGGGGCCCGGGGGGGGGGGGGTCGGACACTCACCCTGCCCCTCCCCCAGCAGCCACGAGGGGCCCGGGGGGGGGGGGTCGGACACTCACCCTGCCCCTCCCCCAGCAGCCACGAGGGGCCCGGGGGGGGGGGGTCGGACACTCACCCTGCCCCTCCCCCAGCAGCCACGAGGGGCCCGGGGGGGTCGGACACTCACCCTGCCCCCCCCCCAGCAGCCACGAGGGGCCCGGGGGGGGGGGTCGGACACTCACCCTGCCCCTCCCCCAGCAGCCACGAGGGGCCCGGGGGGGGGGTCGGACACTCACCCTGCCCCTCCCCCAGCAGCCACGAGGGGCCCCGGGGGGGGGGTCGGACACTCACCCTGCCCCTCCCCCAGCAGCCACGAGGGGCCCGGGGGGGGGGTCGGACACTCACCCTGCGCAGCCCCCAGCAGCCACGAGGGGCCCGGGGGGGGGTCGGACACTCACCCTGCCCCTCCCCCAGCAGCCACGAGGGGCCCGGGGGGGGTCGGACACTCACCCTGCCCCTCCCCCAGCAGCCACGAGGGGCCCGGGGGGGGTCGGACACTCACCCTGCCCCTCCCCCAGCAGCCACGAGGGGCCCGGGGGGGGGGGGTCGGACACTCACCCTGCCCCTCCCCCAGCAGCCACGAGGGGCCCGGGGGGGGGGTCGGACACTCACCCTGCCCCTCCCCCCAGCAGCCACGAGGGGCCCGGGGGGGGGTCGGACACTCACCCTGCCCCTCCCCCAGCAGCCACGAGGGGCCCGGGGGGGGTCGGACACTCACCCTGCGCAGCCCCCAGCAGCCACGAGGGGCCCGGGGGGGGGGGGTCGGACACTCACCCTGCCCCTCCCCCAGCAGCCACGAGGGGCCCGGGGGGGGTCGGACACTCACCCTGCCCCCCCCCAGCAGCCACGAGGGGCCCGGGGGGGGTCGGACACTCACCCTGCCCCTCCCCAGCAGCCACGAGGGGCCCGGGGGGGGTCGGACACTCACCCTGCCCCTCCCCCAGCAGCCACGAGGGGCCCGGGGGGGGGGTCGGACACTCACCCTGCCCCTCCCCCAGCAGCCACGAGGGGCCCGGGGGGGGTCGGACACTCACCCTGCCCCTCCCCCAGCAGCCACGAGGGGCCCGGGGGGGGGGGTCGGACACTCACCCTGCCCCTCCCCCAGCAGCCACGAGGGGCCCGGGGGGGGGTCGGACACTCACCCTGCCCCTCCCCCAGCAGCCACGAGGGGCCCGGGGGGGGGGGTCGGACACTCACCCTGCCCCTCCCCCAGCAGCCACGAGGGGCCCGGGGGGGGGTCGGACACTCACCCTGCCCCTCCCCCAGCAGCCACGAGGGGCCCGGGGGGGGGGTCGGACACTCACCCTGCCCCTCCCCCAGCAGCCACGAGGGGCCCGGGGGGGGTCGGACACTTCACCCTGCCCCTCCCCCAGCAGCACGAGGGGCCCGGGGGGGTTCGGACACTCACCCTGCCCCTCCCCGACAAGCAGCCACGAGGGGCCCGGGGGGGGGGTCGGACACTCCACCCTGCCCCTCCCCCAGCAGCCACGAAGGGGCCCGGGGGGGTTTTCTGGCCACTCACCTCTGCCCCTCCCCCAGCAGCCACGAGGGGCCCGGGGGGGGTCGGACACTCACCCTGCCCCTCCCCCAGCAGCCACGAGGGGCCCGGGGGGGGTCGGACACTCACCCTGCGCAGCCCCCGGCGCTCACCCGCCTCCCGCTGCGGCCACTTGTTTATGTCGGGTCGGCGCCGGCCGCTAGGGGGCAGCGGGGGCCGGCGGGGGGTGTGGCCAGCGGTGGGGGGAGGGGCATATTCAGCCCCCCTGCGCGCGGGGTTATGGGGCGGCGGCGGGGCAGGTGGGGAGCAGGCGGAAAGGGTCTGAAACCGGAAAACAGCCCCCCCCCTGGAACCGAACAGCCCCGGAGCCCCCCCATTCAGCCTGTCACCCCCAATTCTCCCCCGGCGCCCTGTAAGCTTTTCCCCTCCCCCATAGACCCCCAAACCCCTCCCCCTCCAGCCCCTTCCACAGCCCCCCCAGCCCCTCCCCCATAGACCCCCAAACCCCTCCCCCTCCAGCCCCTTCCACCGGCCCCCACAGACCACCAGCCCCCACCCCATACACCCTGAGCCCCAGATCCCGCCCCCAGAGATCCCCAGCTCCTCCCCCATACACCCCAGCCCCTCCCCCTCCAGCCCCTTCCCCAGCCCCCACCGACCCCCAGCCCCCACCCCCATACACCCCGAGCCCCAGATCCCGCCCCCAGAGATCCCCAGCTCCTCCCCCATACACCCCAGCCCCTCCCCCTCCAGCCCCTTCCCCAGCCCCCACCGACCCCCAGCCCCCACCCCCATACACCCCGAGCCCCAGATCCCGCCCCCAGAGATCCCCAGCCCCTCTCCCATACACCCCAGCCCCTTCCCCAGCCCCCGCCCCCAGAGACCCCCAGCCCCAGATCCTGCCCCCATACACCCCAGCCCCTCCACCTCCAGCCCCTTCCCCAGCCCCCGTCCCCAAAGACCCCCAGCCCCCTCCCCATACACCCCCAGCCCCAGATCCCGCCCCCAGAGACCCCAACTCCCTCCCTCTCCAGCCCCTTCCCCAGACCCCTCCCACATACACCCCCAGCCCCAGATCCCGCCCCCATACACCCCCAGCCCCTCCCTCTCCAGCCCCTTCCCCAGACCCCGCCCCTCCTACTCCCTCCCTTCCCATTTCCTCCCCCCGCTGAGCCTGGAATTTCCCCCCATCCATCCCCCCCCCGTGGCCGAGCGAGCAGCACCCGCAGTTTAGTGGGCTCCAGCAGCGCCCCCCAACCCCGCCGCCGCCCAGGGCCTAGGTGAGGGGCGGCGCGACGCGCAGGGACCCGCTGAGAACGTTTGGGGGGGGGACAGCGGATGCGATGGGGGGGCTGCTAGGACGGAACTTTCCAGCCGCCAAACTCCGTGGAACTCGGGGGGCCGGGTGGGGAGCCACAACATCTCCACTTGCTCCTCCCGGGGAGGGGGGATATTCTGGGCAAACCTCCCCCCGCAGCCTCCCTGGGCCCAGTGGATCTGGGGACGGACGAGGGGACCCAGAACCCCCACGTGCTCCAGCCCCCCGGGACTGACAAGTCCCCCCGCCACCCCTGGGACGGGGCAGGGAATGGGGGGGGGCGAGGGAACCAGGATGGGTCACTGCCCCCCCCCCCCCGGTCAGGGACCAGTTGCGAGGCGAAGGGGAACCGAGCAAAGTGGGGTGGGGAGAGCCCAGGGCTGGGCTAGCAGGGGGCTGCAGGTCGGGAATGAGGGGCACCGGCAGGGTGGGGAGCAGCCCCCCCGAGGTGCTGCCCCCCAACACCCGGCTCTGCTTTCCCCCCTTCCCCAGGTTCCTGCACTATGGGCCCGACCCAGCGCTGCCTCTTCTGTCTCAAGCTGGAGCTTTTCATCTTCAACCTGATCTTCTGGGTAAGTCTCTGCTGCGAGCGTCCCAGCAGCAGTGCCGAGGGGGCAGAGCTGGGAGGTCGTTGAGTGTGGAGCTGTGGCTGGATGCCCCTGACCCCATTCCCCGCAGCAGGGCGGCTGTGGGGCGTGGGGCACTGGGCATGGGACTATGGCTGGGTCCCCTGCCCCTGTCCCCCCCAGCTGGGTGGCTGTGGGGCGCAGGGCGTGGGGCTGTGGGGCACTGGGTGTGGGGCTGTGGCTGGGTGCCCCTGACCCCCCCAGCTGTGGTGCACCGGGCGTGGGACTGTGATTGGGTACCTCTGCCCCTACTCCCCCCCAGTTGGGGGGCTGTGGGGCGCTGGGCTGTGGCTGGGTACCCCTGACTCCCCCTCAGCTGGGGGGCTGCAGGGGGCTGGATTGGGAGGGGCTGTGGAGCACTGGGCGGGGGGGCGCTGGGCTGTGGCTGGGTACCCCTGACCCCCCAGCTGGGGGGCTGTGGGGCGCTGGGCAGGGGGGCACTGGGGTGTGGGGTTGGGGGGCACTGGGCTGTGGCTGGATCCCCTGACCCCACCCCACCCCAGCTGGGGGGCTGCGGGGCGCTGGGCGTGGGGCTCTGGCTCGCTCTCTCGCAGGGCCGGTTCTCCACACTGTCGCTTTCGCTCCCATCCCTGGGGGTCGCCGGGCTGGTGATGGCCGCGGGGGCTGTCGTGATGGCCCTGGGCTTCCTCGGCTGTCTGGGGGCCGCCACCGAGCAACGCTGCCTCCTGCGGACGGTAGGGCCAGGGGCTGGGCTGGGGGGCTGGGTCGGGGGGGCAGGGTGCTCCACCTGTGGGGTAGGCTGGGAGGCGGATATCAAGAGGGAGGTGTGGGTTACGAGTGGGGGGTCGGGTGGGGGAGGCGGGCGGCATGTGGTGGGGTGGTTTGGGGGGGTACGTGGGGAGGCTGGGGGGGCTGTCTGCAGGGGAGGGGAGAGGGATTACGGGTAGGGGGCAGTACAGGCTGGGGAACATGTGGTGGGGGTGGCTTGGGGGATACGGGGGGAGGAGGGTGCCTTGGGGGGTATGAGGGGGAACAAGGGGAGGGGGGATATGGTCAGGGGGGAGCCTGGGACACCCCCCCATTGCTGAGTGGGGAGGAGGGTCCCCCCAGCTGTCCTGGGCGGGCTCTGATCCATCTCCCACTCCCCCAGTTCTTCGTGGTTCTCCTCACCATCATCCTGCTGGAGCTGAGCGGGGGCCTGGCCTTCTACGCCTGCCGGGGGCAGGTAAGGGGGCACCCCCCGTCTCCCCTTCCCCTACTTCATGGACCCCCCCGGCCCCTCCCTCTGTTTACTGCCCCCCTGGCCCACCCACTCTGGGTCTCAGTTTGACAGATACGCTCAGGATGACCTGAAGTTGGGGCTGCGGCGATATGGGGCCCCGGGGGAGCCGGCGCTGACCCAGGCCTGGGACACGGTGCAGACCGAGGTGAGCCCCCCTGGCACCCTGCAGTCCCCCCCTGCTAGTTCCCCCCCTTGTCTGACGCTCCTCTCCCCCGCAGTTCCGGTGCTGCGGGGTGCAGAATTACACCGACTGGTTCGAGGTGCGCAACGGGACGGGGGTGCCCGAGTCCTGCTGCCTGGAGCACGGCACCCCCTGCTCCGGCATCGGTGCCGCCTGGTGGAAGGAGGTGAGTGCCCCTCCCTGCCCTTAACAGCCCCCCCAGAACACCCCAGACACCCTCCACCCCATCTTCTGTGGCTTGGCGGGGCTAGGGCACAGTGGGAGAGGTGGCTGGTCACTGGGGCCGGGTAACACCCGGAGGGAGGGTGCAGCCAGTCGCTATGGCCAGGTAACGCCCAGGGGGAGGGGTGGCTGGTCACTGGGGCCATATAATGCCCAGGGGAGGGGCAGCTGGTCACTATGGCTGGTTAAGGCCCTGGGGGGAGGGGTTGGCCGGTCAGTATTGCCAGGTAGCAGCTTAGGGGGAGGGAGCACCTGGTCGGTACAGCCGGGTAACGTCTGGGCAGGAGGGGGTGGCTGGTCACTATTGCTGGGTAATGTCTGGCATGGTGAAGGGGCGGATGGTCAATCCAGCTGGTAATGCCCCAGGGGGGTAAGGGGGCAGCTGGTCACTGTGGCCAGGTAGTGCCCACAGGGGACGTCCAGTCAGTCCATCTGGGTAACACCTGGAGGAAGGGGGCAGTTGGTCATTATGGCTGAGTAATGCCTGGGACAGGGAGGGGGTGGCCATCGGTCCAGCTGGGTAAAGCCAGAGGAGGGGTCAGTCGGTCAGTAGGGGTGAGTAAGGCTCAAGGAGCCAGCCCTATGGCCCACGAAGGAGGGGGGTGTCGTTACGCCCAGGTAAAGCCCGAGGAGGGTGCGGTCAGTAGGGATGGATAAGGCCCAAGGAGGGTGCGGTCGCTATGCCCGGGTAAGGCCCGAGGAGGGTGTGGTCCCTACGGTTGGGTGAGGAGGAGGCAGTCAGTATGGGTGGATAAGACCTGAGGAGGGTGTGGTCGGTATGGCCAGATAAGGACGCGGTCCCTACGCCCGGGTGAGGCCCGAGGAGGGCGCGGTCGCCATTGCTCTCCGGCTCTCACGTACCAGCCAGCACGGATTTATGACGACCACACAGCGCCGGGCCGCCCTGATCTCTGCCCTCACGGGGGGGGGCCCCGCCGGAGACGCGCCCGATCTCGCTGTCAGGGAGGCATTTGCCGCCGTCCCAGGGGCCTGGCTCGTAGCAAACTGGGGCCGGACCCTTCAGAAATAGCGACGGCCCCGGGGCCCGGTCGAGCGTTTTATGAAAAACGTGATGATGGGAAGGCGAATGTGGCTCTGAAATGGGCAGCGGGGCCCACGGCGCCCGGCCCTGCCCGCAGGACGGGAAGATCTGAGGTGACACCGGCTCCCACGCTGAACAGGGCCTGGCCGCAGTGGCTCAGGTGGGCCCAGGCTGTGTTACTGGGGGTGGGATGGGGGGGGTCAGGCCGAGGGGAGCAACATGACAGGGGTGGGGTGATCTGTGCAGGGAGCAGAGCCTTCCGCAAGATCCCGGCCTGGGAGGTCTATAAGGCTGGGTCAGGCAGGGGCCTGGCTCAGTGACCCCCCGTCTCTGTGATTCTCCCATTCTCCAGCCCTGCTACGAGAAGGTGAAGTCCTGGGTGGGGGAGAACGTCTGGGCCATGGGCATTTTCGCTGCCTGCATTACTGTCGTCCAGGTGAGGGGGGCTGCAGGGGTCTCCTCTGGGGCGAGGCGTGTGGTGGGGCCCCCAGTGATATCCACAAAGCTCTATTAGAATTGGAAAAGGGACCGAAGGCGCATTGGGGGCTGGCCTAGCTTGGGGGTGAGGGGAGGTGAAAAGGCCATGGCAGGGGGGCCGTGCACTGGGGCAGGGGGAAGTGGGGGGCATTATTCACCCATCACCTGACCCACGAACCAGGGGTCACCCGCTGCTGTTAACAGGCAGCAGCTTTAAGACACACTTAAGGCAGTTCTGCTTCACTCAACGCCCCGTTAACTGGCGGAACTCCCTGCCAGGGGATGTTGTGACACCCGCAGGACGTGTGGCTCAGAGAAGAATGAGATCGGTTTCTGGAGGCTAGGGCCAGTGCCGGCTGCTAACCAGGATGGGCAGGGACGCAGGCCCCCCCGATAAATTGCCCAGGTCCATTCGGTGCCCTGCAGTGCCTTGCCCGTGGGCTAAGCCCCCTCACCTCACCCTCCTCTTTTTCCTCTAGGTCCTGGGCCTTGTCTCCTCCATGCTGATGTATTGCCAAGTGCTGAAGGTGGAGAAATACTACCACTGATGAGGGGGGCCTGGAGTCTGCCCCCCCAGTCCCTTTTACACCTGTTCCCCCTACCAGCCTGGCCTCCCATCACCAACAGAGCAAGGGGTGAACCCCAGCCCTCCCCCCCACCCGCTTAAAGAGCCTGGGGGGAGTCACATCCTACAGCAGGGGCTTGAAGTCCACGCTGGACTGAGACCATTCTCCCCAGCCCACTAATATCCCCCTGCAGCTGAGATGCAGTGGTGGGGGCACAGAGAGCCCTCTGCCACCCCCTGGCCTGTTTGGTTCCCCCATGGAGGACAGCCCCCCGCACTCCCCATTTCTGCTATCCTGCCCTACGCCCAAAACAATAAATGGTTCTGTGTCTGACATCTGGCTCCAGCTATGCCTGGGGGAGGTGGGGAGGGGGGTAGAGAGGGGCTAGGAGCTCACACACCCTGGGAAGCAGGGACCCCCCCAAAATCAGAGGCACCAACAGCTGAAGCTGGTAAAAGTTGGCATCTTTTTATTGGCCAACAAGGGGATGGAGGGGCGGGGCTCCCCGCGCCCTGACCCACCAATCATCTTGGACAAAAATAAAGGGGCAGGGCCAGGGCCCCTGAACATCTGGTACAAAAGAAGTTGGGGGTGGGGGGTCCGTGCCAGGGACCCTCTGGGGTCAGGTACTGAGGCTGGGCTCTGAAAGCCAGCTCCTGCCTGTCCTCTCAAAGGAGGCAGCAGTTCTCCCCACCCCCCAAAAATTAGAGTGTCAGTTCCGGGGGGTGGGGGAGAGAAGTCTCTCCTGGAGGCTGACAGCAGAGCCCCCCCCCATAGGGGGGTTTGGGGAAACTGCCCCCCCTTTCTGGGGGAACAGCTCATGTGCAAACAGAGGGCCTTACAAAAATCTATTAAGACACTTTGGGGGGGCAGTGTCCCCTGTAGTGTGTGGAGGGGGCACTGGGGGGTGCTTCCCTCTCAGTAGCTGTAGTGTTGGGGGGACCAGAGGGGCTCCCCACCACATCTGCTGCTGTGGGAGGGGATGGAGTGTGTGGGGGGGACAGGACACAGGGCCCCTGAAACCCCCGCCCCATCATCTCCCTGCAACCCTCATGATCCTGTAGTGCAAGCTGTCAGCTAATATCCCCCTGCAGCTTAGATGCGGTGGCAGGTAGTTCCACTGGCTCATGGTGTCCCAGAGAGTCCTCTGTCACCGCAGGCCTGTTTGGGGCAGGAGGGGATTCCCCCTTGCCCTGCCACTGGGGGGGTGTAGTGTCCAAGGGAGGGGGCACTGTCGGGGGGGCCCCAGGCTGTCAGGGCTCCTCCCCCAGCGGGGGGGGAGGTGTCAATACTTCCGCTGCAGTTTCTGGAGGTCCCCAGTGTTGAGGCGGGGGCGGGGCAGGTCCCCAAACATCTCGGTGCCGTCGGAGCCACGCAGGGCCAGCGCCCGCATGCTGGCCGCGATCTTCTCCAGGTCGGGGGACGAGTGCTGGGGGGCGGAGAGGGGGAGGAGTTAGCGCAAGGGGCACCAGCCGGGGACCCTAACACTCCCCGCCCCACATCTCCCCCTGCGGCCGGATTCTCCCTCACAACCACCACGACCTCTACTCTCTGAGACAGACCCCCCACCACCTCTGCTAAGACTCCAACCAGGGCCAGGGCGAGGGACCCCCCCCATCCCCCCGCCGGGCCCCGCACCTTGGCGTTCTCCTCGTCAGACGAGCGCTGCTCGGGCCCCGCCTGCCGGAAGGCCCAGACGGGCACGGAGACGGGCAGTGACTTGGCATACTGGTGGTTGGGGGGGGCGGGTGGGGGCTGGGTGGGCGCCTCCTCGCTCAGGCTGCCATCTGGGGAGGGAAGAGAGTAAGAGGGGGACCTCAGCTGCCCCCACCCTTCCTCCACCGTCTCTGGCAAGCTCCCTCCCCTCAGCCACACGGGGTGAGATGGCGGTGGGGTTTTAGTCACCTTGTGATGCTGCACATGAGTTTTACCGGCTTGTGCGTGCCTCAGTTTCCCTGTCTGCAGCACCAATGCTAGGTGATGGGAATTGTGTGTGTGACCTTCACCGAGGCCCTCGGGGGCAGGCGAGGCAGCTCTGAAGTCTGCACATAGGGAATGGCCGGTAACCTGAGCCCCAGCAGGGGGGTGCGACCAAGTGACTCTGTGCCCCAGAAGCGAGACAAAGACCAGCAAGAGCAAGGGGCGGATTGCAGGGGGACTGGGGACTGTAGGGGGGAGTCCAGGGCGTCTGGCCCAGGCCTCCCCAAGATGGACTTGGCTGAAAGTCCTTGATTTCTGTGCTAACAAGTTCTGTTCTACGCTGTGTTCCTGTCAGCTAATAAATCTCTGTCCCTGGGTGGCTGATGGTCATGGCTGGCTGCGGAGTTGGGGGGCAGGGCCCCCTGGCTCCTCCAGGACCCCCGCTGGGCGCACTCGCTGCGTGAAGCGCATGGTGTGGACGGGGATGCTGAATGCTCCGGGGTCAGCCCCAGGAAGGTGGAAGCTGGGGCAGCGTCTTGTCCTGGGGACAGTAGCTCCAAGAGAGGAGGGTCCCCCAGAGTCCAGGCTGCCTTCATACGGACATCGCCTTGGTGACTCCATGACACCCCCGACACCTCCCCCCCAAAACCTACCGTCAGTGCTCTCCGGGTCCGAATCGAAGAAGGGCTCATAATCCTGGCTTGGGGAGTCCTCGTCCATCACAAAGAGACCTGGGGAGCCGCAGAAGGGCCCCGTGAGGAGATGCAGCCACCTCTGGGGTGGGGCACTGGGTATCCGGGGACCCCGCACCTGGTGCAGGGAAGTGAGATGGGGCGCAGGGGCTGGGTGTACAAGTCCCCTTGCCTGGTGCCAAGATGCAGCCCCTCTGGGGTGGGGCATGGCTAGACGGGGAGGCCTTGCCCGGCGCTGGTAGACTGTGACCCCGTGCCCGGCACCATGACGTGGCTCCTCTGGGGTGGGGTGTGGGCCTGGGTCCCCTTGCCTGGCATTGAGATGCGTCCCTTCTGGGGTGGGGCACACAGATCCTTCTGCCTCGTGCTGAGATGCGGCCCCTCTGGGGTGGGGTGCAGGTAGACAGACCACCCCCCCCCCGTTGGGGGCACGGACTCACCCGTGGTGTCGCTGGGGGGCTGCTGCTTTCCCGGTGACTCCATCTCCCTGGGCGCCGGCATGTTTTTCTCCTCTTCCTCCTGCCCCCCGACGGCCTCGGCTGGGGCTCCCTGGGCGCCCGCTGTCCAGTGGGGGCTGGCGGGTGGGTCCTGGGGGGGGCAGCTGCGGGAGTAGGGGCTGGGGGGCGGCCGGGGGGCAGGTGGGGGCCGGGCGGCGTAGGTAAAAGCCGTGGTCTTGTGGACCACGGCGATGTCCTCCAGGTAGCGGCGGGTGGCGTCGCCCAGGGCCCCGCAGCCGTGCTGGGTGTAGGCGAAGCCGCCCGGCTGCGGGGCCCGGTAAGCCGTGATCAGAACCACCTCGTTCCCCGTCCGGCGCCGGTACCGCTCCGCCTCCGCGATCAGCCCCGCCCAGCTCTCCCGGTGGTTGTCAGCCATGCCCGTCATCCCGGCCTGCGGGAGACAGGGGTGAGCGCCCGGACGCCTGGGTTCTCGCCTGCCTCGGTGGGGGGGGGGGGGGGCTAGGAGTCCGGACGCCTGGGTTCTCTCCCAGCTTGGGTGGGCATGGTCTGGGGGGCAGAGCCCGGACGCTTGGGTTCCCTCCTGGCTCAGGGAGGGGGAGCTGGGAGTCCGGACGCCTGGGCTCTTTCCCACCTCAGGGAGGGGAGTGGGGGCTAGTGGTTAGAGCAAGATCGGAGACAGGGAATGAACCCAGGCGTCCGGGATCCCAGTCATGGGTGGGGAGTATGGGGGGGCGGAGCTCGGACGCCTGGGTTCTCTCCCTGCCAGGGGTGGGGAGTATGGGGGGGCGGAGCTCGGACGCCTGGGTTCTCTCCATGCCAGGGGTGGGGAGTATGGGGGGGGCGGAGCTCGGACGCCTGGGTTCTCTCCCTGCCAGGGGTGGGGGGTATGGGGGGGCGGAGCTCGGACGCCTGGGTTCTCTCCCTGCCAGGGGTGGGGAGTATGGGGGGGGCGGAGCTCGGACGCCTGGGTTCTCTCCCTGCCAGGGGTGGGGAGTATGGGGGGGGCGGAGCTCGGACGCCTGGGTTCTCTCCCTGCCAGGGGTGGGGAGTATGGGGGGGGCGGAGCTCGGACGCCTGGGTTCTCTCCCTGCCAGGGGTGGGGAGTATGGGGAGGGGGGAGCCCGGACGTCTGGGTTCCCGAGGGCCCCGTTACCTGCCCCCGCCGCCTCCTGCCTCCCTCTGTCCGTCCCAGCCCCCAGGGTCACTGCGCGGCCCACGACAGCGTCACCCTCTGACCCCTGACCTATAACCTCGGGAGCAGTTCCGCCCCGCCCCCCACACCGCGCCCCGCACAAATATGGCGGCGGCTTTGTTTCCCCGGATAAACATGGCGGCCACTACCAAGCCTCGACTCATCCCCTCCTCCCCCAAGGCAAACATAGCCACGGTCCTTTGCCCCGCACAAAGATGGCGGCCCCCGCCACGCAGAGACATGGCGTCACCCTCAGTCACGTGGTGATGGCCACCATGCACCGCCCCTCACAAAGATGGCGGCCGACCCGGGGCGGAGCGTGAGGGCGGAAGTGACGAGCTGTTGTTTCCGGAAGTGGTGGTCTGCCGAGGATGGAGTCGGAGGGCTGCAGGGTGAGCTGGGGGGCCCGGCCCGGTGGGGCTGGGAGGGGGCGGGGCCTTGGGACGCTGGCCGGTGGGGAGGGGTCCCCGTGCGGAGGGGGGGGGAGGAGTGGCAGGTGGGGGAGGGGTCCCCGTGCGGGGGGGGGAGGAGTGGCAGGTGGGGGAGGGGTCCCCGTGCGGGGGGGGGGAGGAGTGGCAGGTGGGGGAGGGGTCCCCGTGCGGGGGGGGGGGAGGAGTGGCAGGTGGGGGAGGGGTCCCCGTGCGGGGGGGGGGAGGAGTGGCAGGTGGGGGAGGGGTCCCCGTGCGGGGGGGGGAGGAGTGGCAGGTGGGGGAGGGGTCCCCGTGCGGGGGGGGAGGAGTGGCAGGTGGGGGAGGGGTCCCCGTGAGGGGGGGAGGAGTGGCAGGTGGGGGAGGGGTCCCCGTGCGGGGGGGGGCAGTACCTGCTCTGGCTGATCCCCCCCCCCAGGTGGCCTTTGAGAAGGACGGGGTTTTCCTGCACACCAGCGCCAAGCGCCACCCGGATCAGGACTCGCTCATCCCGGGGCTTGTCCGCATCCTCGACAAGGTACCGACGGCTGCGGGTCGGGAGTGAGGGGCACTGCTGGGCAGGAGGCTGGGCTAGTGGGGGGGCTGCGGGTCGGGAGTGAGGGGCACCGCCGAGCTGGGCTGATGGGGGGGGTTGCGGGTCGGGTGTGAGGGGCACCGGCAGAGCTCTAACTGCACCCCCTGCCCACAGGGCTCAGACCACCTGCTGCAGTGGATGCCCCTGGAGGAAGCCGGTGATGCTGCCCCGATTGTTTTGTCCAAGAAGGTGAGCGGCTCCCCCTACCGGAACCCCCTCAGTGCCCCCCTCCCCAGCCCCTTTAACTCCCTTTCTGCCCTGCAGGAGCCCCCGGGCGTGGCCGAGGAGGAGCCTTTTGATCCGGGCTACGAGCCTGACTGGGCCGTGATCAGCACTGTAAAGACCCAGACCCGGCCGCAGGAGAAGCCCCCGGGTAACGGTGGGGGAGACAGTGGGGCAGGACAGGTGGGGGAGGTGTGTGGGGTAAAGCCTGGCTTATGGGATCTCAGGGTGCAGCAGGAGCCAGACAGGGTCAGGGGTCAGTGCATTGACAGGGCAGCCCTGGCTGGTGCAGCTGCGGGGGTGTTAGTTCAGTGGGCCCAGCGTCGGAACCTCTGGGGATGTGCGCGCAGCTGGAGGGGTGTTAGTGCGGGGGGCTAACACCCCTCCATCACTCTGCCCTGCAGGCTCTGTGCCCCCGGCCAGCCCCTGGGCGCAGTGGGCCTTCACGCTCAGCCTCTCTGAGCTGCAGTCAATCCGCCGGAGCCGGCCGGGGCTGTGCTGGTCCTACCTCATCTTCATCAGCCGGGAGAGCGGGTCCCTGCCCGCCCTCCACTTCCACCGTGGGGGCAGCAAGGCCCTGCTGCGGGCACTCTGCAAGTACCTCATCCTGGCCATGTGAGCGGGGGTCGGGGAGTTGTGGGGGGCAGGGGGAGGAGCTGTGCTGCCGTGGAGGGAGCTTGTGAACTGGGGCACTGTCTTGGGGTGCTTGCAGGACACTGCTGGGGGAAGCTCACAGCAGGGATGGGGGAGTGGGGCACTGCCATGGGTCCAGATTGGGGGGCCCAGGTGGGGGAACCAGCAGTATGAGGCTGGGGAGTCCCCAGGCAGGAAGAACTGGTGCAGGGCGCACTGGGCAAGGTGGTTCCTGGAGGGCAGGGGGGCAGAGGGGGGGCAGTTAGCCAGTGCAGGCGGAGGCACATGCCAATGCTGGGGTAACTGAGGACCCCCTCCCCCCAGCAGCTCCCCGAAGGACTCGAGGCTTTACCTGGTCTACAGCCATGACTCGTACGCGCTGTCACACGCCTTCGATGAGCTGCAGCTATTCGACGAGAACTCCTCCAACCTAGTGTCGGTGAGTTCCCTGGTGGACCCCTGCTGCCCCACAGCACACCTGGCCTGGCCCTAGAGGAGCCCTCTCCACAGCCTGTCTGCCAGAGCTGCTCAACTAAGCCATGAGCCCCATCCCCCTCATGACACAGGGGGGAGGGATAGAAAGGTCGGGGGGGGGCTGGGAATGAGGACCCTTAGGGACTATCCCTGTGTCACGTTGTGTGGGGGAGTCAGGGCCCTGCACCCCCCACTTCCTGCAATTCACTGTGTCTCTCGGCTAGCCAGTAACACAGAAGGTTTATTAGCCGACAGGAACGTGGGCTAAACCAGAGCTTGTAGGTACAGAAAACAAGACCCCTCAGTCAGGTCTGTCTTGGGGGGCAGGGAGGCCAGAGCCCCATCTGGGCCTCCCTCCATTTCCCCAGCTAGCTCCAAAATGAGACTCTCCTGCCCTCCTCTGGCCTTTGTCTCTTTCCCGGGCCAGGAGGTCACCTGATCCCTTTGTTCTCCAGCCCCTTCAGTTGGCATCTTGCAGGGGAGGGGCCCAGGCCATCAGTTGCCAGGAGGTGGGGTGTCGGCCATTTTCTGTGCAGATCCCATCACACTGGCCCTCTAGGGCTCTGCAACAATCACCCCCCTTATCCCCCCACCTAGTTACTTAATAACTGCCTGGGGAAACTGAGGCACCCACCCGGTATTCAGAGGGAACATTAAGGACAGTCCCACTTCATCACATCTCTTCCCCCCCCTTCGAGTCCCAGCTGAGCAGGGTCACTTTCACCGGTGACCTGGGGAAGTTTGAACTCTCCAATGTTCCCATGGATGCCCCAGCATCTCTCCCGTTCCTTGGTGGGAGTTACACCAGGCCCTTCCAGTCTCACGCCCTCCCTTAGGTCGGGGGTGCTTGATGGCACTCACAGGCCACATGGGGGAAGGTTTATGTGGCCCGAGCCCTTTTGCCACCCCAATAATCCTGGAGTTCAAACAGGGATCAGGCCTTCTCCCAGTGTACCAGGCTGGAGGGCTGCGATTCAGGCTCTCTGGGTTAAGAGCCCCCAGCTTGACCTTGGTCCCCCTCTGACCGGGTATCTCTGTTCCCCACTGCTCGGCATCAGCCCCTTTCATTGGGTGCAGCCACGTCGGGGCAGAAGCGTCAGGATACCCAGCAAAGCACCGCACAAAGAGATCCCGCTGCAGCTTTTTAAGGGCCTGCCCCATGGCCGGACAGTTCTGCTCCCGGGGCAGCCGCTTCTTGCTCATGTACCCGATGGGGTGTCTCCCCCCTTAGCATTGGCCTGCATCTGAGGCGTCGATGAACACTGTAAAAGCCTTGGCAAAGTCCGGGTTTACCAGATTTACCGGGCCCTGGATTAGAGCCTCCTTCAGCACACAGAGAGCCCTCTGGCACCAATCGGTCTAGACCACCTCGTCTAGCTTCCCCTTCTCACATAGCTCAGTGATGGGGCCAGCTAGGGAGCTCAAGTGGGGTACAAACCCCCGGTAGTACCCTGCCATCCCGATAAGGGCCTGGACCTGGTTCTTAGTCTGGGGAACAGGCCCATCCCTGATCCTCTCCACCTTGGCCAGCTCTGGGCTTGGGCAGCCGGTCCCCACCTTTTGGCCCAGGTACGACACCTCTGCCATCCCCACCTTGCACTTTTCGGCTTTTACTGTCAGTCCTGCCTCCTTGGGGAACCCATTCCCGGTACAGGAATCCCCTCTCCCACAGGAATCTGTCCATGCAGCCTTCCCCAAGGGGGTTTGCAGCGCTGTGGCCAGCAAGTTCCCTCAGATTCTCCACGGAGGGATCCATCTGCAGCTTGGTCTGGAATTCAGCTGCTGGGGAAGGGAGTGGGACCTGTTCCCTCTCGCGGGCTGGGCCTGGGGTCACAGCCCCACTGAGCCCTGTCCCTGGTCGCTCCCTCCCTTCCATGGGATCACTTCCCAGCAGCGCCTCTGGACAAGGTGAACCTGGTTGGCAGCTGACCTGCCTTGCCATTGGGTCCCGGTCCCCCCATCAGCTGGGGTTTTATCTCCCCCCTTGCTCAGCGCTGCCCTTGCTGTCCCAGTGGGGGCAGGCAGCGAGTTCTCTGCTCTCCTTACAGCATCAGAGCCAGCGTGAGCCCCCTCTCTGGTGTGCAGGGGGGCAGGGAGCATCTCTCTGTCCCACCCAGCCCCAGGGGGCTGGTTACAGGCAGGCAGTAGCCTGAGCCTAGCGGCTCCTCCCCCAGCCAGCCAGGTCATCTGCATTTTCACTGACCGTTTCCCTCTCCGCCGGTTGGTTCCCTGGATTGAAATTCAAACAGGAGCAGGGTCTGGATTCTGTCCCAAAGAGAGACAGTCCTCCCCCAACAGGGTCTCACAGCTGATATCCTGGAGAACCCCAACGACCAGCCAGCCCCACCCCTCCTGGGTCTGCACAGGGATCTGGGCCATAGGCAGGGCGAGGGGCTTCATCCCGGGGACCTTCACCCTCTCACAGCCCCTCTGCATCGGGGGGGCGGGGGGCTGCACCGTCCAGGGCCTGACAACAGTTCTCTCTGTCCCAGGGTCTCGCCACCCCAGGAATGTCTCCCCATTGACCATCACCTTCCGCTCCCACTGCGGGTTCGAGGGGCCTGACCCCAGGAAGCTCCACACAGACAGGAATGGGAGCCTATCCACCACCCCACCCATGATGGAGTCTATGGCCTTGGGACCCAGCAAGGCAGCTAGATACCGGAGCTTTTTCGTAGGGTCCCCCTGGTTCAAATCACCAGCCTGCTCAAAGGCAGTGAGATGGGCATCCACATCCCCCCTCTCCTTAACCCGGGGCAGCAATTTAGTATTGAGGTTCCCTGCGGAACTGGCACCCCGGGGTCTATCCCCACTCACCCCTGGGAGGTCCCCTCTGCCTCTCTGCTCCTCCACCTCCAGTTCATACTGCTGCTCTTTCTCAGGCTCTCGCTGTCTCTCGCGGTCCTCTCGCTACTTCGGACTTGGCTCCAATCTTGTCAGTCTTCGATCCCCCGATGGGGAACCCGATCATGAAGACCCCCATCTGGTCAGGGACAGGAGTCTTGGGGATGCCTGGCTTCCACTCCAGCTGCTCCCACATCCTCTTGTAGCCCCATCTGGGTTAGGAATCTGCTCCTTAGAGCGGTCATCCTCCTCCAGCTGCACGATTAACTGTGCTTTGGGGAACTTTCCAATGTTCAACCCTCTCTTTTTGCACAGGGTTACAATGTCCTTCTTAAGGAGACAGTGACAGGCCCTCACTCTGCTCTTCCCAAGTTGCTGTGGACTCACAGGCCTGTGTGCTCTCAGCTCCCCACAGTTTCCAGGAAGAACCCCTAGTGTGCCGGCCCTTCTCGAGGTCACCACCTCTTTCCCAGGGTCGAGCCACAGACTCCTCCGCCCCTGAAACTACTCGCTGTGGACCTCGTTACTGCAACAGTCTTTCTCACTGGTCACCCGCTCCCAGGGGCTAAGCCTAGCTCCTCTCTGAGCCTTCAGCACACCTGGTCCTCGTTAATCCCCTTCATTTTACTGCTCCCCGTCACTCACTGCAGGAAGCGCCATCCCCCGGGGTGCAGTACATCCCACCACTAACACTAGTTGTCAGAGTGTGGGGGAGTCAGGGCTCTGCACCCCACACTTTCTGCAATTCACAGTGACTCTCAACCAGCCAGTAACACAGAAGGTTTATTGGCTGACAGGAACACAGCCCAAAACAGAGCTTGTAGGTACAGAGAACAGGACCCCTCAGTCTCCTCCCTCTTCAGGGGTGGGGAGCCTCTCCCCCTCCCCAGCCAGCTCTAAACTGAAACTCACTCCCACCGCCTCTCCCCCCCAATTCCTTTTCCAGCCTTTGTCCAGTTTCCCAGGCAGAAGGTGTCACCTGGCCCCAACCCCCTTGGCTCAGGTTACAAAGGGAAACCGCCAGCCTTTGCGCTGGCTGCCCGGTATCATCCCTCAGTGAAGTCACCCCCTTGTTTCCCATCCCCAGCTAGCGTTGGTGCAGACAGCAAACTAGTAAAACTCCCCTGCACCATTCCCAGGTTAATACTCCCTCCTCCAACACAGCTGAGAGCCAGGACTCCTGAGTTCTCTCCCTGGCTCTGGGGGTTCCCATCCAGGAGTGACTCTCCCTCCCCCCCCACCGCAGCGTTTCCTGCAGGACCCCTACACTGCCACTTTCGGGGGCTTCTCCAAAGTCACCAGCTTCTTCCGCGGGGCCCTGCACCACGAGGCTGGCACCCCCCTGCGGCCCTCAAGCACCACCGCCACTAGCCTGGAGGATGAGCCAGGCTTCGAGGTCATCAGCTGCGTGAGTGTCCACGGACAATCCGGGTGCACCCCAAAGGCACCAGCCAATCGCATCTCTTTGTGTGGTGCAGTTGGGGCACCAGCCAGAAGGGTCCCTCACTCTTATAGGGCGTGGCTGGTCTGGGGGCGGAGCTGGCCTCACAGGGGGGCGGGGTGTGGGTGGCAGAGGGTGGGGCTAGCCTAGGAGGGGCGGGGCATAGGTGGCAGGGGGCGGGGCTGGTGACACAGGAGGGTGGAGCATGGGTGGCAGGGGGTGGAACAGACCTAATGAGGTGGGCGGGGCTGGCCTAGCCAGGGCGGGGCATGGGTGGCAGGGGGTGGAGCCAGGCTTGTGCAGGGTGAGACCGGTGTGCGCTGTGGGTGCCTTTCCCACCCGCCCCGTGATCCCCTCCCGCCCGCAGCAGGTGCAGCTGGGGCCGCGGCCGGCCGTGTGCCGGGAGGCCCCAGTGACAGAGCAGGAGTGGGGGCAGCACCTGGACCCCGAGGGGCGCATCACCCACCTGGACGGGCTCAAGAGGAGGATCTTTGCTGGGGTGAGGGCAGGGGGCGGAGCAGGTGGGGCCTCTGGGAGAGAGCTGTGCTTGGGAGCTGGGGGGCTAGAGAGGGGGCCCAGGCTGGCCAGAGGGGCTACTGGGGAGAGGGCCCGGATAGAGGTGGGGCCTGGCTGGGGAGCGGGGTGGGACTGGAGGAGAGGCCTCTGGGGGACAGCTGTGCTTGCGGGGGCTGGGGGGGAGGAGCTGCTGGGAAGGGGGCCTGGCTGCAGGGTGGAGGCTGGGGCTGGTGTGGGGGGGCTAGAGGCGGGGCCCTGGCTGGGCACTGGGGGTGGGGCTGCAGGGGTGGGTGGGGCTAGAGGCGGGGCCCAGGCTGGGGGCGGGACTGGGTTGGAGGAAGGGGCTCTGCATGGGGAAGAGGTTGGAGCTGGTCTGGGCTCACTGGGGGTCCCAGTACTCTCTGCCCCCCGGGGTCTCACCACAGCCTCCCTGTCCCAGGGCCTCACCCCGGCGCTGCGCAAGGAAGCCTGGAAGTTCCTGCTGGGCTACTACAATTGGGAGAGCACCAGCGAGGAGAACCGGGCCTGGGCCCGCCGCAGAACGTGAGCGGGTTGGGAGTGAGGGACACCGGCAGGGTCGAGGGGAGCCCAGGGCTGGGCTAGTGGGGGCTGCGGCTTGGGAGTGAGGGGCACAGGCAGGGCTGGGGGGGCAGAGCTGGGGCTAGCAGGGGGCTGCAGGTCGGGAATGAGGGGCACCCCCTCACCCCATGCTCCCCCTGCCCCAGGGACGAGTATTTCCGCATGAAACTGCAGTGGAAGTCGGTGAGCGAGGAGCAGGAACGGCGGAACTCCCTGCTGCGCGGCTACCGCAGCCTCATCGGTCAGTGGCACCCCCCGTCCCTGCCCTGGGTGACCCCCCCAGAGTGTGCCCCTGTGACCAGGTGCCTGGAGGGGCCACCCTGAGAAGGCCACGCTCAAGGCAGATGCTCCTTCCCCCCCAGCCCCCCGAACTCAGGGCAGAGTCCCCCAGACCAGTAACCAGGGAGGGTCTGCAGCTAGTGCTTCCCAAGCCAACCCCAGCCCTCTGGGCAAACGGGTGAGAGGTTCGTGCAACCCAGTTCACCATTCTTGTGCGCACTGTGCACGCGCATCCAGACACGTGCGCACGCATGACACCGAGGCACGCGCAGGCGTTGGGAAAGTATTACGGGAAAGTCCCCCTTCGTCACCCCCCGTGGGCCCCCCTATAGTGCCCCCACTGCCATGTAACCCCCGCCCCCTTGCAGAACGGGACGTGAGCCGCACCGACCGAAGCAACAAATTCTACCAGGGCAGCGAGAACCCGGCGCTGGTTCTGCTTCATGACGTGCTCATGACCTACTGCGTGTACAACTTCGACCTGGGTGAGCCGGGGGGCAGTCCCTGCCTGGGGTAGGGGTTAGGGTCCTGTGCCTGCGGGGGGGCCAGTCTGTAACCCCGTTGTCTCACCCCCCCACCCCCAGGCTACGTGCAGGGCATGAGCGACCTGCTCTCCCCCGTCCTCTATGTCACCCAGAACGAAGTCGACGCCTTCTGGTGCTTCGCGGGTTTCATGGAGCTGGTGGTGAGTTTGGGGGGGGCCGAGCGGGGTGGGGGCTGACAGTGGGGGGCGGGGTTCGGGCCCCCCTGACCCGCCATCTCCCCGCAGCACCATAACTTCGAGGAGAGCCAGGAGAGCATGAAACGGCAGCTGGCACAGCTGGGGCTGCTGCTGCATGTACTGGACCCGCCGCTCTGCGACTTCCTGGGTGAGTGCCCCCGCCCCGGGACCGCCTGACCCCCCCAGGGACTGTGTGCCCTCAGGGAACCGCCCCCTTGTCGTGGGGCCTGGGCAAGGGTCCGTGCGATACCCTGCTCAGACCAGCGCCGGGCTCCTCGGCTACCCTGTCTGGCTCTGTCCTCGGCTCCCCCCCTGCAGGGAGCCCGCTGGGAGGGGGAGCCTTGTGGCCCCCTCCCCGCCCAGTGGCCCATCCAGCTCCTACGGGGGGCCCCAGTGTCTGCCCATGAGGACCTCTGCCACGCTCGCCCTCCCTTGTTCCGCCACTTCCATACACAAGGGAAACTGAGGCACATGCGGTAGTCATGCAAAACATTATGAAAATTCCCATTTCATCACACCCCTGGGACTCCCCGGGGCTGGAGGGGAGCCAGCACCCCTGGAGGGGACAAGCACCCCCCCCAAGCCAGACAGTCCCCCTCCCAGAGCTGGGCCCCCTCACTGACAACCCCCCTTGTCTCCTCCCAGACTCGAAGGAATCTGGCTCTTTGTGTTTCTGCTTCCGGTGGCTCCTGATCTGGTTCAAGCGGGAATTCGCCTTTGACGATGTGCTGCAGCTCTGGGAGGTGGGGGGGGGGCAATGCATGTGGGGGGGCTGGTGGGGGTCTGTGTGTGTTGGCGGTGGCTGTGCATGTTGCAGGGGGCTGGAGGGGGTGTGATCCAGATGGGAGAGGTTTGGTGGGTGACCCCTGCCCCTGGTGGGTAGATGCATCGGGGGGGCATTTCTTGTGGATGGAAGGGCTCAGCTTGGGGGGTACTTGTGAGTCTGGCTGGCAGGGAGGGGCCTCTCCCCCCACCATGCTGACCCTGCCCTTCCCCACAGGTGCTGTGGACGGGGCTGCCCTGCCCGAGCTTCCACTTGCTGGTGGCCTGTGGGATCCTGGACTCGGAGCGTGAGGCCCTAATGAACTCGGGGTTCAGCTTCAGTGAGATCCTCAAGGTGAGACCCCCCCATTCCCCACCGAGCTCCCCCGTCTCAAGCGCCCTGGTTTCGACACCTTCTCGGGGGGTCCAGCCCTGGGCCCCGCCACCTCTGAGCCCCCAGCACTGGGTTCTGCCGCAGGCCCCTCGGGGGTCCCCTCATGGGGGCCGCCTCCTGGAGGGAGCAGCCCCCCCCCCGTGTCATAGGAGGGGGTATTTTACTAATTTACTGTCTCCTGCTAACATGGGGCATGTCCCAGGTGCTGCGCCAACATGAGCTGGGGATGTGAAATAAGGGGGTGACTTCACTGAGGGGTGATACTTGTAACCTGATCCCAGGGCTGGGGCTAGGTGACACCTTCTGCCCGGAAACTGGACAAAGGCTGGAGGAGGAGCCGGGGCGGGGGGTGGGTGGCTGGAGGAGGCAGCTGGAAGGGGGTTCAGTTTAGAGCTGGCGGGGGGCAGGACCTGGGTCTGGGCTCCCCCCGCCCGAGAGACCTGACTGAGGGGTCGTGGTCGCTGCACCTACAAGCTCTGGTTTGGCCTGCGTCCCTGTCGGCTAATAACCTTCTGTGTTCCTGGCCGGCTGAGAGTCCCAGGGAAGTGGGGGGTGCAGGGCCCACCCCAACTCCCCCACACTCCGTGACACCCCCCCTGGGCTCCAGCCCGCAGGGACCCTCAGCCAGTGCAAAGGGGGGTTATTGTACGTCCCGTCCCAGCCCAGGCAGCTCTCAGGGCCCCGGCCTGGCCAGTCCCAGCCCCATGGCCCGGCCCCATGGCTTCCTGCTGCTCCTTGTGACCAGCCAGTCCCCCCCTTCCAGCTGGGCCCCTGTATCCCGTGCCCCCTATATCCCCTCCCCATGCAGCCCCCCATATCCCATCCCCGCAGCCCTTAGAGCTCCCCCCAGCCTGCCCAGAGACTGTCCCCACATAGAGGTCCCACAGCCCCCCTGCCAGGAGCCCCCTCCCCCCCAGTCTCATCCTTTGTTCTCCAGGCGTTACCGTAGTACACCTAAGAGAACCACTCAGGTGCTGGGGGGTCCTGGGGCAGGAGTGGGGATCCTGGGCACTACTGTAACCTACCTAATAAATGTGCCCCCCCCAGCACATCAACGAGCTGACCATGAAGATGAGCGTGGAGGAGACACTGTGCCAGGCCGAGGCACTGTACAGACAGCTGGTGGCCAGCCCCGTGAGTGCCCCCCTGTCCCTCCAGCCAGCCCCCCATCCCCCACCTTCCCCCCAGTTCCCCCAATGTCTGCCTCCCACACCGCCAGCCCCCCTGGCCCCCACCTGCCCCCCAGTGCCCCCACAGCCTGCCTCCCACACCCCTAGCCCCGTGAGTGCCTATTGCCACCCGGTCAGCCCCCCGACCCTGCCTGCTCCCCGGTAACGCCACCCCTCAGCCAGCCAACCTGTCCCCCTGCCTGCCTCCCACATGCCCACCCCCAGCCTCGTGAGTGTCCACCCTGGCCAGCCCCCCTGCCTGCCTCCCTCCCTCCCACACCCCCAGCCCCATCAGTACCCCCTGCCTGTTCCCCAGTGCTCCTTCAACCTACCTCCCACACCCCCAGTCTGGTGAGTGCCCCCTGCCTGCTGCCCCCAAGTCCTATTCTGCCCCCACCTCAAGCCAGCCACTCCCCTGTCCCGTGTCCCAGCCCCCGGTGACCTTGCTTTCCCCACAGGAGCTGCCACGGAATGTGCAGGAGCTTCTGGGGCTGGGGGGGCCTGCGGGGGGCAGCCCCCCAGCCACTCCCCCCCAGCCCCTCTCTCCCGGCCAGGCCCCAGGACTGGAGCTGACAGGCAGCATCTCGCCCCCCCGGCCCGACAGCAGCATCGAGATTCTGCCCCCCGAGGAGCCCCCCATGGCCCAGAGCCCCCTGCCCTAAGCTGGATGCCGGGGTCCGCCTGCCACTGCCGGCTGTTCAAACCAGCACTTTAACAGGTGTGGGGGGTCCCATTGTGCCCGGGGGGCGGTATCAGGGCCAGACTTTGTTCCCAGGGTGCACTGGGTTCTGTTCCCGCAAGCCTGGACTCCTGGGTTCCGAGCCCCGGCCCCCTCCCCGAGCCCGGACTCCTGGGTTCTAGCCCTGGTTCTGGCGGGGGGAGGGGGTCCTTCAAATACTATCACCCCACTTGCCCGGGCCCATGACCTTCGGGGGGGCTGGACCTGACCCTCATGCCATATGGGGGAGCAGCAGATGGGGTGACTCCCATATTCTTGTTGCCTCGGGGGTTCCCCAAGCTGCCTGTGAGTGGAAGTGGGGGCAGCCTGGGAACCAGGACTCCTGGGTTCTCTGCAGGTCCATCCCCTGCCCCCCCCCGGCCCAGCTGCTATTCACCCCAGCTCCGGGGGCTCCCCCATTGCTGCCCTGAGGCTCGCTGCTTTCTGCAGTGTACAGACCTCAAGGGGCTGGGAGGTCCCTACTGCCCCCCAGACACTGACACCCCCCTAACAGCTGCCATCCTGGGGGGCCCTGCCCCTCCTGCTTCCTTTGTAATGTACATTAAAAACTCATGTTTACCAAATGGCTTGTATCTTTCCTAATTGGGGCTGGGAGCCAGGACTCCTGGGTTCTCTGCCCAGCTCTGGGAGGGGAGTGGGGTCTAGTGGTTACAGCGGGGAGGGGTGGGAACCAGGACTCCTGGGTTCTCTCCCTGTGCTGCAGCGGGAGGCCCCTTGTCCTCCCGAAATCTGCTTCTGAGGAGTTTGCAGCATCCGCTTCACGGCTTATGAGCCCTCCCTGAGCAAGTCACGCTGGGGGGGCGTATTTCCCATCTAGGGGGTCCCAGCCCCCCCCCGCCCCATCCAGGGAAGGGAATTCTTTGGGTCTGCTCTAACCTGCCCCCATCTGCCCCAGCCAGAGCCCCATATTACCCTCCCCCTCCTCAGGGAGACGGGGGCTGGGGTTGCTGTCTTGGGTTGGGGGGGACCCACTGGGTGTTGGGGGGTAAGAGGGGGCAGAGAAGGCCTGGACCCCTGGGTTCCAATACTCCCTCCTGCGGGTCATTGTTGGTCTGTGGCCTTTATGTGGGGGTGGGGGGGCTGCATCATTTCCCCTCCCCTGCCCTGATAGGGAGAATCTAGGCCATGCGCATCCCCCCCCAGCGGGGGCTATTTCGAGCCACTCAGCCCCCTCGGCGGCTCCCTTATGTAACCAGCTGCGGCCCCCGGGACACGACCTATTTATAGCAAAATGCAGGCAGCTGCTTCCCCCCACTCCCCGGCGGGGACGGACAGACGGGGGGGCTGTGCCAGCCTGGAACGTGGCCCCCCTGCCCCGCCCCCATGCAGCTGGGCCGCTGCCCCTCACTCCCAACCCGCAGCCTCCTGCCAGCCGACCCGCAGCCCCGGGCTCCCCCCAGCCCTGCTGGCGCCCCTCACTCCCGACCCGCAGCGCCCTGCTGGCCCAGCCCTGGGCTCCCCCCAGCCCCACCAGTGCCCCTCACTCCCGACCCGCAGCCCCCTGCTGGCCCAGCCCCAGGCTCCCCCCAGCCCCGCCGGTGCCCCTCACTCCCAACCCGCAGCCCCCTGCTGGCCCAGCCCTGGGCTCCCCCCAGCCCCACCAGTGCCCCTCACTCCTGACCCGCAGCGCCCTGCTGGCCCAGCCCTGGGCTCCCCCCAGCCCCACCAGTGCCCCTCACTCCCGACCCGCAGCCCCCTGCTGGCCCAGCCCTGGGCTCCCCCCAGCCCCACTGGTGCCCCTCACTCCCGACCCGCAGCCCCCTGCTCACCCAGCCCCAGGCTCCCCCCAGCCCCGCCGGTGCCCCTCACTCCTGACCCGCAGCCCCCTGCTGGCCCAGCCCTGGGCTCCCCCCAGCCCCACTGGTGCCCCTCACTCCCGACCCGCAGCCCCCTGCTCGCCCAGATGTTGCTCTGGGTTTGTCTCCTCCAGGGCCTTTGCCAGGCTGCCCCAGCCCCACAGAGGCCCCTGGCAGGAGAGGGGAGAATCCAGCTGCCATGGGGGAGTCACGGACTCTCCCTGATCCAAGGCCAGCCCTGGCGTTGCCCAAACGTTGACCTCGGCTCCAGCCCCTCCGTGGGTCCCAGCCATCCCACTGCTACCATCAACCCGACCCCCCCTGTCAGCTGCTGCGGCCTGCAGCATGAATGGGGGCATTGGAGCCACCAGGGAAGACACCCCCCCTCCACCACAGCCCCAGCCATGGGGGAGGGGAGCCCAGGGCCGGGCTAGCAGGGGGCTGCAGGTCGGGAGTGAGGGGCACTGGCAGGGCTGGGGGCTGCCAACTCGGGGGGGGGGGCTCGTACTGGTTGTGCGGAGGATAGAAAGGAGGGCAGCCCCCCCCAGCTCCCCCTCCCCGGGGGCTGAGCAGCAGCTCATTACTACCGCCCCCCACGCCCAAGGGGCCAGGAGAATTAATTAGCTACAAATGAGCTAAACTGGGTCTGGAAGGACTGAAATAGAGCGAAATGCAGAACTGAGAGAATTCCACCCCCCCCCCGCCCCGCTCCGGACTCCTGGGTTCTCTGGAGTCTTGGCCCTGAGAGGGGAGTGGGGTCTAGTGGTTAGAGCGGGGGGGGGGGCTGGGAGCCAGGACTCCTGGGTTCTCTGGAGTCCTGGCCCTGGGAGGGGAGTGGGGTCTAGTGGTTAGAGTGGGGGGGGCTGGGAGTCAGGACTCTGAGGTTCTTTCCCCAGCTCAGAGGGGGGGTGTCTTGTGATTAGAACCCAGGGGGGCTGGGAGCCAGGACTCCGGGGTTCTCTGTCCCGTCCTGCTTGTACCCAGGGTCAGTCCTGCCTGGTGGTGGGTCGAGACCAGGCTGTGCGGGCTCAGGGCTGCTGGGGAGGGGGCTGGAGCCTTGGGGCTGGGCAGGATCATGGGCCTGGCGCCTGAGCCTGGTTCTGCCAGCTGGGTGCCTTCGAGATGCCAGGATCCAGCCGGGGACGGGCAGATCCCATCCAGCCCCAGCTGTGGGCCTGGCTCCTGGCCCGGCTCCCCAGCGCCAGGCCTGGGACAGGAGCCCAGAGCCCCCCCCCCCGCCCAGAGTGGCTGCAGGGGACAGAGCCTAATTAGGGGCTTGAAATTAACCAAATTAATTTGCTAACAAAGAGGCTGGATGGATGGAGGAGCAGAGAAATGGGGGGGGTTGACGGCAGACCAAGCTGGGGTGGGTGGCATCACTCCCACCCCACAGACCCCCCTGCGCCCTGCCAGTGCCCCCTCACTCCCGACCCACATCCCCCTGCGAGCCCAGCCCTGCCCCCCCAGCTCTGCCGGTGCCCCTCACTCCCAACCCACAGCCCGCTGCTAGCCCAGCCCTGCCCCCCAACTACTGCTGGTGCCCCTCACTTCCGACCTGCAGCCCCCTGCTAGCCCAGCCCTGCCCCCCCAGACCCTCCGGTGCCCCCACTCCTGACTCGGTGCCTCTCGCTGGGGCAGGGTTTGGGGGGGGTGACAGTTGGCTGGGAGACTTTTGGGGTTCTCAGACTTTGTGGGTGGAGGGGCAGTGCCTGGGGAGGCCCAGTTTGGGATTGGGGTGGGGTTGGCAAGTGGTTGCCCAATTCTGTCATTTCCCCCTCTCCCTTAGGCTCAGGGCCCCCACCCCCGGCCCTGGCAGTTGCCCGCCCCCACCCCAAGAAAGAATCTGGAGCCCCTAAAGGGCCCAGAGATGGGGGTGGGGGTGTTCCCTGCTGGGGGGGGGGGGAGGATTCCCAGCCAGCCCCAGGGTGGGAGACTGGGTAGCTGGGGGGGGAATGGGGCATGGGGGGTCTGCTCCGGGCCCTGTTTCCCTGGCAAAGTGTATGGGGAGTGCCCCCCAATTCCCCCCCCGGCGCTGGTCGGAAGGAGGCGCTGCCCACGCGGGGTGAAAGGTTTCAATGAAAAGGATTAGTTTATTTCATGCTGTAAAGTCCTGGCCTGGCCGATCATGCAGCCCCCGGACCCCCCCCCCCCGCAAGCAGAGACTGGGGAGGGGACATGGGGGGGGACAGATAACAGGGGAAAGAAAAGAAACAGCAACAAAAGCACAACCCCCGCCACAGGAGCTGCTCAGCCCCCACCCAGCCCTGAGCGCTTGGGTGGGGGAGTCCAGGCGGGCCGGGGGGGCAACACCAGCCCCCCCCCCCAGGGGTTGCGTAGCACCAGAGTTGAACGGGAGCGGTGAAGGATGCCCCCCTCCAGAGGTGGGAGGGAGGAAGACTTGCTGGGAGGGGATGGGGGGGTCGATATGTGGCAGGAAGGGGGGGGGGAAGGAAGGTGTGGTGGGGCCTGGAAGATGGGACGGCAGGACAAAGGAGGGGTGGGGGACAGGGGGTTGAAGGACAGACAGATGGATGGGGGGTGGATGGGGAGGCAGGATGCGGGGGGAGGCAGGATATGGGGGGACGACCCCTAGGCTCAAGGCCTTGGCTGAGTTGGGGGGGTCACCTTGGGTCCTGCTGGCACATGGGGTGGGGGGAAAACCTACTAGCTTGTCCCTGGGGCTCAGGGCTCAGCCAGGTCTTCCCCCCCCCGACCAGCCCCCCCCCCGGTCAGAATGCTGCTGGGGCAGTATTATTGCTTTGTGTGGGGGGACAGCACTAGGGAGACCCCCCCCCAACCCAGGCACACTGATCCCACGAGGGGACCCCCCCCCAGGGATGTGGGTTGTGGGGGGGGGGCTGGTACCAACACATGCCCGGGGCAGCCGAGAAGGGTGGGGAGGGATGAGAGATGGGGGAGGGCTAGAGCAAGGGGGGGAGAAACATGGCACAGGCGGGGGGGGCTGGAATTACATGTCATCCAGTTATTCACCCCCCCATCACAACTCACAAATTTGGCACACTTTTGGGGTTGGGGCCAGGACCAGCCACGGGGGGGGGGGGAGTGGGGGAGGCAGGAAATATGGGGCGATGGGACCCAGGCATCTGGGGGGGGCAGGAGTGTGTCTCTCCCCCAGCCACATGGCTCATGCCCGGTGGTGCCCCCCCCACCCCTGACTCCCTCACAGCTGGTGCTTTGCCTTGGAAACTGGGGGGGGGTGACGGGGGGGTTGTTTCTATGAAAAAATAATGTCGCGATTCTGCATTTTATTAAACATCTGCTTGAAAAAATAGATCTGTGCCCCCCCCGGGCCCCCTCCACCTGACCATCCCCCCCACTTTGCACCTTTCCCTGCCTCTTGTCCCCCCCGCGGGGGGGGGGGCTGGACCATACCCAGGCCCCCCCATTCCTGAGTCTAAAACTTCTGTAGTTGCTGGAAGACATTGTCAACCCTGTCCTCTGTGGGGCTGCCCCACAGCTACAGGGCTCAGCTCCCCCCACCCGCCCCCCAGTTCTTAAATCAGGGACACCCCCCCCGGGAGATAATTTAATCAAGGAGCCAGCACCGCCCCCCCGCCCTTGATTTTATTTCTCCCTGAGCTCAGTGCAATGGGGGGGGCAGCTCCACAGGGCCGGAGGTGGGGTGGGTGCGCGACCTGTAACCCCCCAATATATTAAGCGAATCCCATCCGGAAGTGAGGAGCTGAAATTCCCAAGGGGGGGGTGTTTAAAGTGCGATATGTGTGTGTTGGGAGGGGGAAAACCACAGAAAAAGATTAGCCCCCACCCCAGTGACGGATGAGTCAGATACGGGGGGGGCAAGTGTTTACGGGGGAGCCTATTTTAAATTAATTGGAACCCCCCCATAACGTGCACTTGGGGGAGGCGGTAGACAGGCCTTGCCCCTCCCTTTAAATAGCATGCTCCCCCCACATGAGGGGCTGGTCGAGGCCCCCACATCCCCCCCGATGGGGCGGGGGGGCTCGGCGCTGGGGTGAACCCAGCCAGGCTTGGGGGGGGGGGGCCTTTGGTCAATATGACCGATTAGCTGCCCTCAGCAGTGGGCAAGGACAGGGGTGGGGGCAGCACTACAGGGGAATCCCCTCCCCCCAGCCTTCCCCCCCATCTACTTCTCCAGGGTGGGAATAAAGTCAGACCCCCCCTCCTGCCCCCGCCCCATCTAACTAGCGAGAGAATCGTTTTCATTTTGCATAGGAATTGTTGCATAAGAAGCTTCCGGCATCTGCTGGGGGCGGGGGGGCAAGAGACCGGGAAGGGGTCGGGGTGGGTCTCTCAGAGCAATGGCGGGAAGGGGCTGGAATTGAGAGGGCTCCCCCCCAGGAGACCCCCCCCGGCTCAGACGGGGTGATGTTGCATAGTGTGATAGATGAATTTCCCGGTGGGGGGTTGTCCACCCTGCAAAGGGGTGGGGGGTGATGTATGGGGGGGCAGTCTCTCCCCAGCCCTAGGCCATGCAGCTGCTGGGGGGGGGCTCCAACACTTTGAGGCCTAGTTTGCTGTAGGTGGAGGTTGTGGGGGGTCTCCGGTGGGGGGGCAACTGAGTGAGGAAGAGCAGGGCCAGGTGGGGGGGGGCCCAGCTGTGCCCCCCACCTCAAATGGCCCCCCACAGTTCCCCCCCCACTGCATCCCCTCTCGCTACCTCCCCTTCCTACAGGGGAGGAGGGCAAACTGGGCGCTAAAGGAGAGGAGACCCTGGGCTTGGGGGGGGTCCAGTGCCCTCCCCCCCCTCAGGCCGGGGCTGGTGTGGGGAGGGAAGTTTTGCATATAACGCGAGCGGATTCACATGCAGACACATGCTGGCTGGTACAATGCAACTTGGAGATCAGCTCCGGGCGGGGGGGGGGCGGGGTGTCCGGTCCCAATCCTGCACCCGCAGGGAGGGGACCCCCCCACACACACGCCGGTCCCACCTCCGGCCGCTGAGGCCCTCGGTTCCGCTGGCGCTGGCGTCCGGCCCTGGGGCGCAGCCGGGGTGGGGATCACAGTGACGGGCCGCGCCAGGACGGGGGGCATGACCCCCGGGCAGCTGGAAGCCAGGCAGGGGAGGAGGAGGAAAGTGGGAGCCGGCTGCCCCCCCCTCACCCGACGCCGGCGCTCCTCCGTCCGTCCGTCCGTCCGACCCGACGGTCCGCGAAGTGTCTGCGTCCCGGGCCCGGCGGCATGCGGCCGGAGAGGCCAGCATGTAGCTTATTGCTTGTGTGATCCATGGAAGATCCATGCAGGAGAGAACCAAGCGGGCGGGGGGTCCAGCAGTGGGGGGGGTCCCTCAAAGGACAGAGTCTGTGAGTCCAGAAACCAGAACAGAGGGTGTGGGGGGGACAGACAGACAGGCGCACACAGGGGTGGACGGATGGAATGGTGCATCTGGGGGCAGACTGGGGGATGGGGTGTGTATGGGGACAGACAGAGAGACGTAGGGATGTGTATGGAGACAGCTGGAGGGGGGTTGATGAGGACAGACAGACAGCCGGAGAGGAGTGTATGGGGACAGACAGCCGGAGAGGGGTTGATGGGGACAGACAGATAGTCGGAGGCGGGTTATGAGGACCGACAGACAGACAGTCGGAGGGGGTGTGTCCGGGGACAGGCAGACAGACGGAGGGGTGTTGATGAGGACAGACAGGGGTGTTAATGAGAACAGACAGTCAGAGGGGAGTGTACAAGGACAGACAGATGGAGCGGTGTGTATGGGGACAGACAGCTGGAGGGAGGTGTCCGGGGACAGACAGACAGCTGGAGGGGTGTTGATGAGGACAGACAGCTGGAGGGGGGTGAATGCAGACAGACAGACAGACAGAGGGGTGTTGATGAGGACAGACAGACAGTTGGAGCGGGGTGCATGGGGACAGCCAGCCAGAGGGGGATGTCCGGGGACAGACAGACAGACGGAGGGGTGTGGATGAGGACAGACAGACAGCTGGAGGGAATGGACTGAAGGACCCAGAGGTGCAGCATGGGGCAGGGGGCTCTGGGACCCCCCCATCTCTGTCCCTTACTGATCCCCCCCCACAGTATTTGGATTCTCAGAGCAAACCTCCCTCCTGCCAAAAAATATAAACTCTACCCCCCCCCAGCCCCAGGTCAGGCCCCTCCCCGGAGGGACCCAGGCGTCCTGCTCCAGGAGGGGGCAGGGGCGTAATTCATGAATGTTCTAGAAAGTGCCGTGTAACGTGTCCTGTAGAAGCCAAAGGGGGAATGGGACCCACGTTGCCCCCGGCGACGAAGCCCCCCGGTTGCCCCCGGCGATGAAGCCCCCCGGTTGCCCCCGGCGACGCCTCCTCTCTTCTGTCTTGTTCTTTTGTTTGTTCTTCTTTTTTGCGTAAAAAGTTGAGGGGGGGCAGAGTCCGGGGCCCCGGGCTATAGGATGGAGGGGAGCGGGGGGCGGGGGTGCCGGGGGGCGCCGGGTGAGCCCAGGGGGCTGGGGGCGGGCGAGAGGCGCAGCCCCGCGATGCTGTTCAGACTCCGGGACTTCTCATAACCTTCGGGGGGCACCGGTGGGGGGAGAGAGAGAGAGAGGGAAGGTGAGTGGGGGGCGAGGCACCCGCCCCCCCGACCCACAGCAACCCCCAGCCTGTTATCCCCTGACCCACAGCACCCCCGACCCATGGCAACTCTCAGCCTGTTATCCCCCAACCCACGGCAACCCCAGGCTTGTTATCCCCCAATCCACAGCAACCCCCAGCCTATTGTCCCCCAACCCACAGCACCCCCAACCCACGGAAACCACCAGCCTGTTATCCCCAACCCATGGCACCCCTGACCCACAGCAACCCCCACCCTGTTATCCCCTGACCCACGGCACCCCCAACCCATGGCAACCTCCAGCCTGTTATCCCCCAACCCACAGCACCCCCGACCCACAGAAACCACCACCCTGTTATCCCCCAACCCACGGCAACTCCCACCCTGTTATTCCCAATCCACAGCACTACACCTTGTCACAGACTCACACTCCCACTTCGCCCCATGTCCCGAGCACCCCCAACTCACAGCACCCTCTAATCCACAGCACCCAACACCCGAGGCAGCCTCTGGCCCACCAGGCCCCTCTTGCCCCCCCCCAACACCTAGGTGTGGCAAAGTGAGAATGTTCTTAATGTTCTCTCTGAATACTGGGTGGGTGCCTCAGTTTCCCCAGGCAGTTCTTAAGTATCTAGGGGTGGGGGGATAAGGGGGTGTGATTGTTGCAGAGCCCTAGAGGGCCAGTGTGATGGGGTCTGCACAGAGAATGGCCGATACCCCATCTCCTGGCAGCTGATGGCCTGGGCCCCCCCTCCGCTGCAAGGTGCCAACTGAAGGGGCTGGAGAACAAAGGGATCAGGTGGCCTCCTGGCCCAGGAAAGAGACAAAAGCCAGAGGAGGGCGGGAGAGTCTCAGTTTGGGGCTGGCTGGGGAAATGGAGGGAGGCCCAGATGGGGCTCTGGCCTCCCTGCCCCCCAAGATGGACCTGACTCAGGGGTCCTGGTCTGTACCTACCAGCTCTGGTTCTACCATGTTCCTGTTGGCTAATAAACCTTCTGTGTCCCCAGCTGGCTGAGAGTCACGTCTGACTGCGGAGTCGGGGGGCAGGACCCTCTGGCTCCCCCAGGACCCCTCCACAATGCGGACTCGCTGCGGGAAGCGCAGGGTGGGGCAGGGGAGGCTGGAGGCTCCGGGGTCAGCCCCAGGAAGGTGGAAGCTGGGGCTGCGTCTTGCCCTGGGGACAGTAGCTCCGAGAGAGGAGGGTCCCCCCCCGAGTCCTGGCTGGGTCGTAGAGGGCAGTTCCAGAGCATTGCCCGGGGACACCGTGACACCAGGCCACCCCCCAAAGAAGCCACAGGAACCCACACACCTGTTCATCCCTCAGTCACCTCCACTGACTCACCCCCAGCCTCCCAATCCAGGTCCCATCACCCCCATCCCTAGGCATCCCCCAAATTGCAAGTATCCTCCACCAGCTCCCGTGGAGCTCTGCACCCCTCCCCCCCCCGCTCATCCCCGTGCTGGTCTCCGAGTGAGGCATGGGGGCAGGGAGGGGCGCCAGAGGATACCAGGGTGCACGGGCCCCCGGCTCTGATCTGGGAGCAGCCCAGTGCAGGCTTGGTAACTCTTCCCCTTTCTCTCCTCACCCCCCCCCACCCCACCCCTAAGGGTGCTTGGGGTCCCCACCCCAAACATCTCAGCCCAGCCAGCAGCTGGACCCTGGGTTTAGCAGCATCCCTGGAGGCAAGGGTGGGTTAGGGGCACCAGCTTAGCTTTCAGCATGGCGGTTCTGGGGAGAGAACCCAGGAGTCCTGGCTCCCAGCCCCCACTGCTCTAACCATTAGACCCTACTCCCCTCCCCAGAGCTGGGGAGGGAACCTGTCGTGTGCTGGGGTTGGCTTGTGATTCGCACGCGAGTATCTGGCTATGAACATAGGTCTCATGCATATATGAGACTGCACACATGCGTGTCCATCCACACATGCATGTACATGAGTGTGTGTCCAGGGCCTGGACTTATGTGTATGTCTGACACACAGGCTGTGCGTGTTCTCCACCCGCATCACACGCATGTGCTTGTGGCATCTCCCGTGGGTGCATGCAGGGCCTGGGCGGGGTGTGAAGGTGTGTTACCTGGTACAGGTGGGGTGTGTCTGCGGGGTGCCAGCCGGGGCAGGTACATGGGATGGCGGGGTGCCCTGTGATGCACGCAAGGAGCTGCGTGTGTCACAGCCGTGGGGCGTGTAACACGTGTTCTACTGGGCCATCCCACTAATCCTACCCCAGGATGCTGGGCCAGGGTGCAGTGTGTGTGTGTGTGGGGGGGGGGTCCTCCATTTCCAGCTCATGCCTGGCCCTAAAATCCCGCCCCTGTAACCAGCTCTGTTGGCAGGAGACCAGATTCGCCTACACTTCCTGTCCCATACTCCTGGGCAAGGTCCCTGCCTACACAGCCACGAAGCCCCATCCCAGAGCCAGCTGCGTCTCAGAGCTGCAGGAGGGGTCCCCATATAATCGGCCCCCTGCGCTCCACCCCAGAGCCAGGTGCTGGGGTCCCTGTATACCCAGCCTCTGTGCCCCTCACCAGAGCCAGGTTCTTGCCCGCGCAAACAGTGGGAAGGGGCCCAGGAGCCTGCGTGAAAGGTGGGGGTGGGCGGTCAGTGCGGGCGCCCTAGGCTGGTGGGGTGTCTCGGGGGTTACGGGTGGGGGGGAGGCACTGATCTGCTTGGAGTGGTGGCGGCGGCTGCTGTGGGGGGGGAGAGATGAGGTTTTGGGGGGGCGTCTGTGCCCCGCGGGGCGCTGGGGCAGGGTACGTACCTGGCTGACGCAGCCGGGGCATTACAGGGGCACTGGGCGAACCCTACAAGACATATGAAATGGGGCATTAATTGGGGGGGTCAAATATTGGGGCAGCCCAAGGTGAATATCAGGGGAGTCCTGAGCACCCCCCACTGTCTCCCCATTCCCTGAACCCTCCGGCCCTGAAACCCACCCCTCACCCTCATGCACCCCTCCTCCTGTCTCCCCCACTAGCCTCTGCACCTCCCAGCCCATGCCACCCCCATTCCCAGCACCCCATCTCTTGCCCCCCACCCGTGAGATGCTCTGGTATAAGCTGGTGCCTCCGACCCTGCCAGGAGGAATATGGAGACCTGGCACCACTCATGTGACCTGCCCTTGCTCCTGGCCTTGTCTCCCTTTGGGCTTGGGATAATATTTTGTTTCTCTACTGCGCGTGCCTCAGTTTCCCCATGTACTGCGTGGTCATGCTGGGGGGCGGGGGGGGCAGAAGAGGCTCCTTTTTTGCTGCACAGACCCAGGTGTGACCCATGCCAGCTGCCTGGGGCCAGGCCCTGCCATGTCCAGGGTGGGGCCCAGAAGACAATGGCCCCTCCCTTTGCCCGTGCTAATGCCTGTGGCTTCCCCCTGGGCAGGGAGCTGGCCGGGTGCGACCAGCTGGAGGACAAAGGGCTGGGAGGGGCTGGGGGGGTTGCTCCATGTGGGGCTGCTGCGGGGAGCTGGGGGCACTGGCACTAAGGGGTCGGGGGGCTCTGGGCTCAGGCCCGACCCAGCTGGCCTTGGCTGTAATTTCTGTTCCCGGCGCTAACCCAGGACTCTCTGTACTACCCAGACCCCCAAGCCCCCCCCCCGTGCTCCCCCCGCTGGCCAAGTCACTCCTGAGCCTGGAGCTGGGGGGCCTGGCTCCCTCTGGGGGGGCCTGTCTGCCCCTGGGGCCCATCCTGGGGCACTTGCTGCAGGGTGCTCCCAGCCTGATCTGGGGAGGGGAGGTGCAGGCTCTGAGAGGGGGTCCCAGGGGGCAGGAAGCTGAGTGGCTCACCCCAGTGAGAGCAACCCCGAGGGGGCTGCTAGGCTGCAGGGGTCCCCCAGGGTCTGGGCCAGAGCTGACTCCTTGTACTACAATGAGGGGTTCCAGGCATCGTCCCTGGGGGACCCCAACAGACCCCAACCCAGGGCAGGGACCCCTTGTATTCACCCACTGGGGGCTGGCCCCATATTAGCCTTGGAGATGGAGATGGGGCTGAGCAAAAGCAACAGGTAAAAAGCAATGGGGGGGATGCTTGGGATGTGTAGGGGGGAGTCCCTGACTAGGGGCGGGGCTTGTGAGATTCTGGGGGGCGGGGGGAGTGGTCTAGGGAACCAGGGGCAAGGCTTGCGGAATGTCCCGGGAAGGGGGCGGAGCATGGGCGCCGGGGGAGGGGCCTATGGATAAGGGGTGGGGCCTGGGAGTAGAGGGGCGGGGCCTGGGGAAGCCCCACCCCAGGGCTCAGTTAAAGGGCCAGTGTCCCTCGCCACTACCCCTTCCCCCACCCCTGGAAATTCTGCACCCCAAATGCACTGAGTGGCTGAGTTTTGGCAGGACCCACAGGAATGGGTCTGAGGGGATGGCCGGGGCTTTGGCGTGTGTGTGGGGGAGTCAGACAATCAGGAGGAAATGGGGAGGGGGTATCAGGTGGGGGAGGGGATTGGGGCTGCACGGGGGGAGTGTCCCAGAAGACACCACTCCTCTCCCAGAGCCAGGATGGGACCCAGGAGTCCTGGCAGCCAGCAAGGCAGGGCTGTGTCTTTAGCCACAGATGAAGGATGGGGAGGGGGCTTGTTCCTGGCTGGGGAGATGGGGGGCTGGGGGGTGCACGGGGCGGGGCAGGGCAGGGCAGGGCAGGGGCAGCTCTATGGTAAGATGTGACTGAGATGACTAAGTGGGGAGGGGGACTGGCGAGGTGCTGGGGGGGGTCCATGCGCAGGGGTGCAGCGGGAGGATGGGGGGGTGCAGGGAGGGGTGGGACAGGGGTGCGGTGGGGGGATGGGAGGGAAGTGGGGTGCAGTGAGGGAAGCAAGGCAGGGCAGGGGGTGCAGCAGGAGGATGGGGGGTGCAGAGGGGATGGGACAGGGGTGCAGGGCTGCGATGGTGGTATGGAAGGTGTGCAGCGGGGGGCAGGGCAGGGGGAGGATGGGGGGTGCAGGATGGGGTGGGACAGGGTGCGGTGGGGGGATGGGAGGGGCAGTGGGGGTCAGGGCAGGGAGGGGTGCGACGGGGTGCAGTGGGGGATGAGAGGGGGCAGAGGGGGTCAGGGCAGGTGGGGTGGGACAGGCTGCGGTGGGGGGATGGGAGGGGGCAGCGGGGAGGCAGGGAAGGGCAGCGGGGGTGGGACGGGGTGCGGTGGGGGATGGGAGGGGTCAGCGGGGGGGCAGGGCAGGGGGGTCAAGGGGGGTTGGATGGGGTGCAGTGGGGGGATGGGAGGAGGAAGCCAGGGGGTAGGGCGGGGGGGCAAGGAGGGGTGGGACGGGATGCGGTGGGGGGATGGGAGGGGGCTGTGGGGGGGCAGGGCAGGGACGGGTGGGATGGGGTGCAGTGGGGGGATGGGAGGGGGCAGCGGGGGGCAGGGCAGGGGGGGTGGGACAGGGTGCGGGGGGGATGGGAGGGGGTACCGGGGAGGGCAGGGCAGGGGGGGTGGGACGGGGTGCGGGGGGATGGGAGGGGGTACTGGGGGGGCAGGGCAGGGGGGGTGGGTCGGGGTGCGGGGGGGATGGGAGGGGGTACAGGGGGGGCAGGGCAGGGGGGGGTGGGACGGGGTGTGGGGGGGATGGGAGGGGGTACCAGGGGGCAGGGCAGGAGGGATGGGAGGGGGGGTTGGACGGGGTGCGGGGGGGGATGGGAGGGGGTACCGGGGGGGCAGGGCGGGATGGGAGGGGGGGTGGGACGGGGTGCGGGGGGGATGGGAGGGGTACCGGGGGGCAGGGCAGGGGGGATGGGACGGGGTGCGGGGGGGATGGGAGGGGTACCGGGGGGGCAGGGCAGGGGGGGTGGGACGGGGTGCGGGGGGGATGGGAGGGGTACCGGGGGGGCAGGGCAGGGGGGATGGGACGGGGTGCGGGGGGGGATGGGAGGGGTACCGGGGGGGCAGGGCAGGGGGGATGGGACGGGGGGGTGGGACGGGGTGCGGGGGGGATGGGAGGGGGTACCGGGGGGCAGGGCAGGGGGGATGGGACGGGGTGCGGGGGGGATGGGAGGGGGTACCGGGGGGGCAGGGCGGGATGGGAGGGGGGTGGGACGGGGTGCGGGGGGGATGGGAGGGGTACCGGGGGGGCAGGGCAGGGGGGATGGGACGGGGTGCGGGGGGGATGGGAGGGGTACCGGGGGGGCAGGGCAGGGGGGATGGGACGGGGTGCGGGGGGGATGGGAGGGGGTACCGGGGGGCAGGGCAGGGGGGATGGGACGGGGTGCGGGGGGGATGGGAGGGGGTACCGGGGGGGCAGGGCAGGGGGGTACTCACCCGTTCCCAGCGCGCCCTGCCTTCTAGTGCTGGCTCCAGGAGGCGGCCGCGGCATTGACGCCAGGCAGGCACCAGGGGGCGGCGTCCGGGGGCGGCAAGCGCAGCGCGGCTACGGGGGGGCCCGGGCGGGGGGGGCGGGGGGCCCGGGCGGCGATGTGGGGGGGAGATAAACAGACAGAGACGCCACGTGAGGAGGAGGCGCTGACGGGGGGGGGAGGGGAAGGACCCGCCGCCTGACGTGCCCCCCCCTCAACGCGTCTGCTGCGTGCGTCGTCCCGCCGGACCCCCCCGACTCGCCCCGCTGCCCCTTCCCCCCCAGCTGAATCCCGCACAGCACCTTCCCCCCAAACCATCCTCACTGCGCCCGCTGCACCCTCCCCCGAACCATCCCTACTGGACCCCCACTGCACCTTCAACTGAACCATCCTCACTGCACCCCTGCTGCAACCCTCACTGCACCTTCCCCTGTGCCATCACCCCACTGCACCCCCTGCTGCACCTTCCCCCAAACCATCCTCACTGCACCATCCCGCCACAGCACAAACACTCACTGCACTTACCTCCGATGGCACCATCCCTTAGTGCACCCCACCATCCTCACTGCACCATCTCCCCACTGCATCCCCATGCTTCACCTCCACTGCACCTTCCCCCCACCATCCTCACACCATCCCCCCACACCATCCTCAATGCAGCTTCCCCCCACTGCACCTCCCCATGGCTCCCCACTGCACCATTGCTCACTGCACCATCTCCTACTGCACCCACCCCCTGCTCTCCCCATTGTACCATCCCCCACTGTGCCATCACTTACTGCACCTTCCCCACACTGCACCATCCCCCACCACATCATTCACCCACTGCAGTCCACACTGCACCACCACCTTCTGCCCGCCCCATGGCTCCCCCACTGACCCTTCCTCCCACTGTACCACTTACTACACCCCCATCACTCCCCCCACTGAACCATCTGCCCACTGCATCTCCACTGCACACAGCCCTGCTGCACCTCCCCCCACTGCATTATACATTGCATCCATCCCCTGCTGCCCCCCCAGTGCCTGCCCCATCCCATGACTCACCTGCTCCTTGGTGCCTAGTGGGGGGAGGGATTCAATGGGTTTATTGACGGGGGGGCTCTGAGTCCCCTCATTAGCCCTGGATCCCCTCTTAGAGGTGGGGTTGGAAGGGGCCTGACCCCATGGGTTGGGTTCAAATGCACCCCCCCAAGCCCTTGTCTGGAGGGAGGGGCCTGGGCTCCCCCCTTCCTCAGCCCCCCACCTACTGGTCAGGGCTGTCACTCCCTTTCTGGGCCCATCCCATGGTCTGCCCCCCTCCCACAGGTCACAGCAGCTGCTCCTAAGTGGTCAGTGATTGGGGTGCAGCATTAGACCCCAGTGTGAATCCTGGGGGATCAGTCCTTGCTGCCTGCTCAGAGGAAGGGGTGTGTGTTCATGTTGAGGGGGTGATGAGAGGATGGGGGGGTCTCTGTGCTACAGGGAGGGAGTGGGGCAAGATGGAGGGGCTGTCCTTACCATGGGCCGGGGGGCTGGGATGGGAAAGCAGAGAGGCTGGGGGGGGGGTCTCAGTGTGGGAGAGAAGGTGGGGGCCAGGATGGGGGCGATGGGGGCCTCCATGCTGTGTGGGGGGGTCTCATTGGATGGGGGAAGGGAGTGCCTATGCTGGGGGGTGTCACTCAGGGAGGGGAGTGTTGGTGGGGTGTAGATGGGGGTGTCAAGGGGCAGTTGGGGTTCATGGGTGTGACATTCTGTACCCCAAAGCAACCCCCTGCCCTCCCCCCCCCATTCACCATGATGGCACAGAGTATCCCTTGTGAGGTGTCATCTTAAAAGTCTCCATCTGCTGGACATGAGTCTCCTGAACTGAACTGGGGAAGGGGAGATGGGGTCCGAGGCAAATCCCCCCCGGGGTGAGACACCGGCTGGGTTCAAATCCAACCGGGTTTATACAGCCCAGCTTGCAGGCTGGGTTTATTTCGTAGGTGATGGGGACGCTCACCACTTATCCCCCCGAACATCGGTCTGTCGGCAGGTCATAAATCTGGTTTCTATGGGACCTAAAACCCGTGGGCTTTGGGGTCGAGGTGCTAGGGGGGTCGGGTGCCTCGTCCCCTATAAACTGACCCCGGCCGGGCGTTGACCGGGGTGAGCCGGTACTGCTCTGGGGTCCCAGGCTGCGGGGCTGGGGAGGAGCCTTGGTGGACGTGCAGCTGGGGGCTTTGTGAGGTCTGCAGCTTGTCACAGCAGCCCGGGGGGCCTGAGATGGATGGCTTGGGGGTACCCTGTGGAAGTCGGTCACAAGGGGCTTGAAGGGGGTGGGGGAGCAGAGGTCAGTGGGGGGGTGGATGTGTGCAGGGGTTGAGCTGGGGGTGGTCAGGTTGGGGGCTGCACAGAGGGCGCTGGATGGGAGGCTGCAAGTTGCGTGGGAGGGGCTGCCCAGGGGGTTGTTGGGGGCTGAGGGGGGGCTGCAGGTTGGGCGGGGGGGCTGCACAGGGGACTGTTGGGGGGCTGCATGTTGGACGGGGGGGCTGCCCAGTGGGTTGAGGGGGGGCTGCACAGGGGGCTGTTGGGGGCTGAGGGGGGGGCTGCAGGTCAGGTGGAGGGGCTGCCCAGTTGGGGGGCTGGGCAGGGGCTGCTGGGGGCTGCATAGAGGCCTGCACAGGGTGCTGAGGGAGGGCTTCACAGGGGGCTGTTGGGGACTGGGCAGGGGCTGCAGGTCGGGTGGGGGGGCTGCCCAGGGTGCTGTTGGGGGCTGGGCAGGGGCTGCAGGTCGGGTGGGGGGGCTGCCCAGGGTGCTGTTGGGGGCTGGGCTGGGCAGGGGCTGCAGGTCGGGCGGGGGTGCTGCCCAGGGGGCTGTTGGGGGCTGGATGGGGGGCTGTCCAGGGGGCTGTTGGGGGCTGGGCAGGGGCTGCAGGTCGGGTGGGGGGGCTGCCCAGGGTGCTGTTGGGGGCTGGGCTGGGCAGGGGCTGCAGGTCGGGCGAGGGGGCTGCCCAGGGGGCTGTTGGGCACTGAGGGGGGGCTGCCCAGGGGGTTGTTGGGGGTTGGGCAGGGGCTGCAGGTCGGGCGGGGGGGCTGCCCAGGGGGCTGTTGGGGACTGAGGGGGGGCTGCCCAGGGGGCTGTTGGGGGCTGGGCAGGGGCTGCAGGTCGGGTGGGGGTGCTGCACAGGGGGCTGTTGGGAGCTGGATGGGGGGGCTAACCAGGAGGCCGTTGGGGGCCAGGCTGCACTGGGGGCCGGGCGGGGGGTCACCTTTGCGGATGTTGCCGTCGGGCGCCGGCCCGAACTCGCCGGCCGTCAGCAGGAAGCAGGCGCGGTCGTGGCTGTAGCGCTCATGGGCCGCGGGGGTGACGGGCGACTTCTCCTCGGGGGACAGGGCCTGGTCGATGGTGGGACAGTCCTCATTGGCCAGCGCCGCCTTCGCCGCATCCCCGTTCTGCTTGGAGTCTGCCAGCGACACCACCCGGGTCAGGGGAGCCGAGACCTCGCCCTGGGGGAGAACCCAGGAGTCCTGGCTCCCAGCCCCCTCCCCGCTCTAACCACCAGACCCCGCTCCCCTCTCATTGCTGCGGAGAGAACCCAGGAGTCCTGGCTCCCCGCTCTAAGCACCAAACCCTGCTCCCCTCCCAGAGCTGGGGAGAGAACCCAGGACTCCTGGCTCCCAGCCCCCCCAGGGTCCCAGCAGGAGGGGGGGTTGCTGTATGTGACCAGTCCATGTGGCACCATCTGCTCTTGTCCCCCCTCCCCCTCAAGTCCTCAGCGGGCCCATATGCTCCTGCCCCAGAGCATTGTGGGAACAGGCTGCTGCAGGTGTGAAAGCCGAGGCCCCCCCACCAGCGCTGACAACCCCCCCCCGGAACACGGCACCGCGAGTGCACGACCCACACCGGGCCAGAGCCATCGCCCTGTGCGGCCACGTCACACGGACCCTCGGCACCCACACAACAGACGAGACGTGCTGCACATGCCTGTGCATACCCATTGCCACGCACGCCCCTGAGCACACCCATTGCTGCGCATGCCCCTGTACACACCCATCACCGCACACGCCCCGTGCACACCCATCGCCGCGCATGCCCCTGTGCACACCCATCGCCACACATGCCCCTGTGCACACCCATCGCCACACATGCCCATGTGCACACACATCACCTCACACGCCCTGTGCACACCCATCACCGCATGCCCCTGTGCATGCCCATCGCCTTGCACGTGTCTGGAATAGTGCACACCCTGGTACACACCCATTGCCACACACACTCATGTGCACACCCATCACCACGCACACCCCTGTGCACACCTATCACTGTGCACATGCCTGTACACACCTGGCACAGCGCACGCCCCTGAGCACACCCATTGCTGCGCATGCCCCTGTACACACCCATCACCGCACACGCCCCGTGCACACCCATCGCCGCGCATGCCCCTGTGCACACCCATCGCCACACATGCCCATGTGCACACCCATTGCCACACATGCCCATGTGCACACCCATTGCTGCACATGCCCCTGTACACACACATCACCTCACACGCCCTGTGCACACCCATCACCGCATGTCCCTGTGCATGCCCATCGCCTTGCACGTGTCTAGAATAGTGCACACCCTGGTACACACCCATTGCCACACATACTCATGTGCACACCCATCACCACGCACACCCCTGTGCACACCTATCACCGTGCACATACCTGTACACACCTGGCACAGCGCACACCCCTGTGCACACCCATTGCAGCGCACACACCTGTGCACACCCATCGCCACACACATGCCTGGAACAGTGCACTACCTGTGCACACCCATCACCATGCACACCCCTATGCACAACCATCTCCGCACACAACCTGGCACAGTGCACACCCATCTCTGCACACACACCTGGCACAGCACACTCCCCTGTGCACACCCGGCACAGTGCACACTCCTGGCACAGCCCCCTGCTAGCCCAGTCTTGCCCTCCCCAGTCCTGTTAGTGCCCCTCACTCCTGACCCACAGCCCCTGGCTCTCCCAGCCTAGCGGGAGCCCTGGATTCACTCTACATGATGGGAGGGTCCGAGCCCCACTGAGGTCTGGTCTGTGGGGCAGGATCGGAGCTGTCCAAGGGGAGCTGGGGGAAGATGCTGTGCTATCATGGGTAGCGGGGGTGTGTGACTGGGGAGGGGCTGGTGCCCCCCAGCTGCATTCGGGATGGGGCAGGGCAGGGGCATGTCAAAGTGGGAATTGAACCCTATGCATGCCTCAGTTTCCCTGGCGTGTTGGGGGGTGGAAGGGGTGGCGAACACTGGGGCTGTCAGCTGGCTCAGAGCACCAGAGAAGATGAGGGCAGATCTGGAGGGAGATGGGCTCTCTGCCTCACCTCGGGGGGCTGAGGCGCATCTCCCCAGTTTGGGCAGAAAGACTGGGGCAGGGATCCTCTGGGGCATGGTGTGGTGCTGGGATTCCATGGGGCAGGGATCCTGTGGGGCTCTGGTGTGGTGTGGTGCTTGGATCCCATGGGACTGGGATCACCATGGGGCAGGTGTCGTGTGGGGCTGGGATCCCATGGGGCAGGGTGTGGTGTGGGGCTGGCATCACCATAGGGCAGGGTGTGGTGTGGGGCTGGGATCTCATGGGGCTGGGATCACCATGGGGCAGGTGTGTGAGGCTGGGATCTCATGGGGCAGGGATCCTGTGGGGCAGGGTGTGGTGTAGGGCTGGCATCACCATAGAGCAGGGTGTGGTGTGGGGCTGGGATCCCATGGGGCTGGGATCACCATGGTGCAGGTGTTGTGTGGGGCTGGCATCACCATGGGGCAGGGTGTGTGTGTGACAGGGATTCCGTGGGGCTGGGCGACTCATTGCCTGGAACTCACGGGGGCTCAGGCCCAGGGGTCCAGCCTATTAAGGGGGTGAGAAGCCGTGGGGCTGACTGTGGCTGGAGCGTGACACCTGGGGGGTGGGATCTGGCCCCCTAACAGGGGCCTCCCAGAGGATGTTCCAAAGCTGGGGCTGTAACAGAGGGTCGGAGCCCTGCAGTGGTTTAGGGGTGGGTCCCATGGGGCTGGCAGGTGCAGGGTGTGAGGCTGGGGCAGGGTATCCCTGGGGGGTGTGGGGTGGGGCTAGCAGCCCTACACCAAACGGCAGCAGCACCCTAGGGAGGTTCTGCTGTGGCCAGAGTCCGGCCCCCTGCCCGAGCAGCGGGAGCCCAGGGCCGGGAGAGCTCGGCCTAGGGCCTGGACAGTTATATCCACCTGGATGAAGAGTGCTGTGGAGCTGGGAGTCTTGTGGGGCAGGGCATGGGGCTGGGATCGCCATGGGGCAAGGTGTGGGGATGGAATCCCCATGGGGCAGGGTGTGGAGTAAAGGTGGGATCCCATGAGGCTGAGATCGCTGTGGGGCAGGGCACGGGGCAGGGATCACCACGGGGCAGGGCTCGGGCCAGAGCTTGCCCTTGGGAAGGGTGCGGGGCAGGGATCCCCGTGGGGCAGTGTGGAGTAAAGGTGGGATCCCATGAGGCTGGGATCGCTGTGGGGCAGGGCACGGGGGAGGGATCCCCACGGGGCAGGGCACGGCGCAGGGCACAGGGCTGGGATCACAATGGGGCAGGGCTCGGGGCAGAGCTCGCCCTTGGGAAGGGCGCGGGGCAGGGATCCCCGTGGGGCAGGACCCCCTACCTGCCCGGTTGATCTCGATGATCTCCTCCTGGGCCAGGGGGCAAGCGTCGGTGGCGGGGGGGCCGGGTCGGGGGCCGGGGGCTCCCTCGGGCTTGCAGTAGTTGGGCGAGCCGGGCTGGGGCGCCCGGGGTATGTGCTTGTTCTTCTTCTTGGGCAGCTTCTGCTTGGCCATGGCCAGGGAGTAATACATGCCGAAGTTGTTGACGATGACGGGCACGGGCATGGCGATGGTCAGCACCCCGGCCAGGGCGCACAGCGCCCCCACCAGCATGCCCGACCAGGTCATGGGGTACATGTCTCCGTAGCCCAGGGTGGTCATGGTCACCACGGCCCACCAGAACCCGATGGGGATGTTCTTGAAGTCGGTGTGCTTGCTGCCCGTGATGTCGTCCGGGTCGGCCCCGATGCGCTCGGCGTAGTAGATCATGGTGGCGAAGATCAAGACGCCCAAGGCCAGGAAGATGATGAGCAGCAGGAACTCATTGGTGCTGGCCCGGAGCGTGTGGCCCAGCACCCGCAGCCCCACGAAGTGCCGGGTCAGCTTGAAGATCCGCAGGATCCGCACGAAACGCACCACCCGGAGGAAGCCCAGCACGTCCTTGGCCGCCTTGGAAGAGAGGCCCCGCAAGCCCACCTCCAGGTAGAAGGGCAGGATGGCCACAAAATCGATGATGTTGAGGCTGCTCTTGATGAACTCCAGCTTGTCCGGGCAGAAGCAGACCCGCATGAGAAACTCGAAGGTGAACCAGATCACGCAGGCTCCCTCCACGTAGGTGAGGAACGGCTCCGTCTCCACCTCCACCGCCACCTGGGTGGCCGTCCCGTTGGCCACCGCCACCGTCTCCGTCTTGTTGATGACGCGGTTGAAGGCCTCGTGTGTCTCCAGGCAGAAGGTGGTGATGGAGAGGAGGATGAAGAAGAGGGAGGCGAAGGCCACGTACTGGAGAGGGGGTGGGGGAAGGGCAAAGGGCGGCCGGGGAAGGGAGTGTGGGGGGGTGAGGATGGGGGGCAAACACAGAGGATTGTTAGTCGCCCCGTTCTAGAAATCTGGAACACCTCCCCTCCCGGAGAGGGGAGACCCCCAGCAAGACTGGGATCCCCCCCATGCCCCAGCCCCTGAGCCAGCCGGTCCCCGCCCTGGGGCCGGATGGGAGCCAGCGCCCCGCAGAGGGAAAGACCCCAGGAATCCTGGATTCCCCCCCCCATTTTCCAATGGCCCCATTTATACCCAGAGGTCACTCTGGGCAGCGTGAGCATTTGCACATGGGGGAGTTTTGGGGAAACATGGAGCCCCCCCAGATTTCCAGTGGGAGGGGCAACCCTCAGCCTCCCCCCCGGGACTGAATGAGCACCAGTATTTCTGCTTAATACAGGGGAGACACCAAACAGAGCTGGGAGAGAACCCAGGCGTCCTGGTTCCCAGCCCCCCCCCCCGCCGCTCTAACCTACCGGACCCTCACCCCTCCCGGAGCCAGGACAGAACCCAGGAGTCCTGGCTCCCAGCTCTGTTAACTGGGGAGATGATCAGAACCCACGGGGGGAGGGGGAGTCACCGGCTCCGCGGCTGCTCCCCCCCTCCAGGTGAGAAGAGGGTGCTAGGATCTGGCGGAACCGTGCCGCGGGGTGGGGGTGGGGTCCGGGAGGGGGACACACGTGGCCGGGAGGGCTTCGGGGGGCACACACGGGCCGCGGGGGGTCGCGGGTGGGGGGGGCACGGGCCGGGGTAGACACACCGGGGGGCGTGGCTGCGGGACGGAGGGGCACACACAGGGGGTGCGGGGGGGAGTCGCGGGGGGAGCTGCGGGTACGGGGGGGCACACGGGGGGGGCTGCGGTGAGCGGATTGTGACGAGTTTGCGGGATTCGCTGCTGCAGCGCGAGCTGAGCTGCGGGCCGGTCCAGCGCCCCCTGGTGGGCGACCAGCTCCTCTCCCCCCCATGGGTCAGGGCGGCCCGGGGGGTGGTGGTGGGGGGGACGTCTATAAATAAACTCAAGAGCTCTGGAGACCTGGCCACCAGCACGCGGGGGGGCGGGGGTGTATCACGCTGGCCCCCCGGGCAGTTTATCTGGGTGGATCCTAAAGAGTCCCCCCATTGCACCCCGTCCCAGCCCCTCCTGTTCCCTGAGCCCCCCCACTGCTCCCCAGCCTCCCCGCGCCCCGCACTGCACCCCGTCCCAGCCCCCAATTCCCCCCACTGCACCCCGTCCCAGCCCCTCCTGCTCCCTGAGCCTCCCACTGCGCCCCAGCCTCCCCAAGCCCTCCACTGCGCCCTGTCCCAGTCCCCCAATTCCCCCCCACTGCACCCCGTCCCAGCCCCCCGCTGCTCCCCAGCATCCCTGAGCCCCCCACTGCCCCCCATACCAGCCTCCAGTCCTCCCACTGTGCCATGTCCCGACTCCCCCCGGCACCCCTCCCCCCCACGGCAGTCTTCTTCCATTGCAAGGGGGCTGTGGCCAGTGTGTGTGTGTGTGTGTGCGTGCACACAACTGTGTTCCCATGTGTATGTGTCCATTGCTGTGTCTGTGTTCACTGCTGTGTGTGTCCATATGCATGTGTGTGTCCATCCGTGTGTCCGTTTGTGTCCATCTGTGTGTGTGTCTGTGTGTGCGTGTGTCCGTGTGGGTGCGTGTCCGTGTCTATCTGTGTGTGCCCATGGTGTCTGTGTCCATATGTGTCCATCTCTATCTGTGTCAGTCCATTTTCATATCTGTGTGCATCCATGTGTGTCCGTGTGTGTGCGCATATGTGTCTGTGTCCTTCCATGTCCGTGTATGTCCATCTCGGTCCATGTGCATCTGTGTCCATGTGCGTCCGTGTGTGTGTCTGTGTGCATCTGTGTGTGTCCGTGTGTGTCTGTGTGCCTATGTGTCCATGTCCATCCATGTCTATCTCGGTCCATGTGTGTCCGTATCCGTGTGTGTCCGTGTGTGTCACCCACCCCACGATCCATCCATCCATCCATCCATCCATCCATCCATCCACCCCACTACCCACCCATCCACCCTTCTATCCGCCCATCCATCCATCGATCCACCTGCCCCTCTACCCACCCATCCGCCCTTCTACCCATCCTTCCGTCCATCCACCCTGCTATCCATCCATCCATCCATCCATCCATCCAGCTACCCGCCCCACTACCCACCCATCCACCCCTCTACCTGTCCATCCATCCAGCTACCTGTCCATCCATCCATCTGTCCACCCCACTACCCGTCCATCCATCCACCCGTCCATCCATCCATCCGCCCCACTACCCACCCATCTGCCCTTCTACCTGTCCATCCGTCAATCCGCCCCTCTACCTGTCCATCCATCCATCTGTCCACCCCACTACCCGTCCATCCATCCATCCATCCATCCACCTGCCCCTCTACCCACCCATCCGCCCCACTACCCACCCCTCCGTCCCTCCATCCACCCTTCTACTTGTCCATCTGTCCCTCCTGCCTGGCTATCCATCCATCCATCCATCTGCCACTCTACCTGTCCATCCATCCATCCATCCATCCATCCATCCACCCATCCGTCCGCCCTTCTATCCATCCATCCCACTAACCGTCCATCCATCCATCCATCCACCTGCCCCTCTACCCACCCATCCGCCCCACTACCCACCCCTCCGTCCCTCCATCCACCCTTCTACTTGTCCATCTGTCCCTCCTGCCTGGCTATCCATCCATCCATCCATCCATCCACCTGCCCCTCAACCAGTCCACCCACCCTTCTATCCATCCATCCATTCACTTCCCTCCTACCCATCCATCTGTCCAATCTGTCCATCCGCCCTGTTACTCATCCATCCATCCATCCATCCATCCATCCATCCATCCATCCATCCATCCGTTCACCCCTCTACTTGTCCATCCACCCTTCTACCCATCCGTCCGTCCACCAGCCTGGCTACCTGTCCATCCATCCATCCACTCACCCACCCCCCATCCGTCCATCCCTCCACTTCCCCCCCACCTATCCATCTGTCCATGCACCCTGCTACCCATCCATCCATCCATCTGCCCCTCTACCCATCCATCCATCCACCCACCCCTCTATCCATCCATCCGTCCTCCCACCCCGCTACCCGTCTATCCCTCCACCCCTCTTCCCGTCCATCCCTCCACCTCTCTACCCATCCATCCATCCATCCACCCCCTACGCGTCTGTTCATCCATCCACCCCTCTACCCATCCATTCATCCACCCCTCTACCTGTCCCTCCATCTATCCATCCACTCCTCTACCTGTCCATCTGTCCACCCGCCCTGCCATCCATCCATCCATCCATCCATCCACCCACCCCTCTACCTGTCCATCCACCCTTCTACCCATCCCTCCGTCCACCAGCCTGGCTACCTGTCCATCCATCCATCTATCTGTCCATCCCTCCACTTCCCCCCTACCCATCCATCCATCCGCCCCTCTACCTGTCCATCCGTCCATCTGCCCCTCTACCCATCCATCCGTCCCTCCCCTCTATGCATCTATCCACCCACCCACCCCTCTACCCATCCATCTGTCCTCCCACCCCGTTACCCATCCATCCATCCACCCGCCCTTCTACCTGTCCATCCATCCACCCCTCTACCCATCCATCCTTCCCTCCCCTCTACGCCTCTATCCATCCACCCCTCTACCCATCCGTTCATCCATCCACCCCCTATGCGTCCGTCCATCCATCCACCCCTCTACCCATCCATTCATCCACCCCTCTACCTGTCCCTCCATCTATCTATCCACTCCTCTACCTGTCCGTCTGTCCACCCACCCTGCTACCTGTCCCTCCATCCACCCACCCCTCTACCTGTCCCTCTGTCCATCCATCCACCCGCCCCTCTCCCCGTCCATTCATCCACCCCTCTACCCGTCGCGCCATTCACTTGTTTCTCTAACCATCCATCTGTCCATCTGCCCCGCTATCTGTCCCTCCGTCCACCCACCCCTCTACCCATCATTTCTCCACTTGCCTGGCTACCTGTTCATCCACCCTGCTATCCGTCCATCCACCTGCACCTCTATCCATTCATCCGTCCACCTGCCCCACTACCTGTCCCTCCGTCCATCCATCCCTCTATCCGTCCATCCATCCACCCACCCCCTATCCCTCCAGCCTCACCTCTGCCCCCCCATTCATCCGTCCATCTGCCCCTCAAACTGTCCATCTGTCCCTCCCTCCGTCCATTCATCTGCCCCTCCCCTTCCCCATCCCTCCGTCCATCTGCCACTCACTCCCTCTCTCCCTCCTTGCCCTTGGACCAAGTCACTAGAGGAGAGGGGCCCAGTGGGGAGCCCCCATTTCATTACCCCCACCCAGGGTCCCTTGGAGCTAACTTTTCCCCACCCCCACCTCCAGAGCAGCAGCTGACAGGGCAAGGAGTGGGGGGATCACTCTGTGCATCTGGCAGAACCGGCTGCACCAGGGCACTGCTGGGTGGGGGGGCTGAGGTGCATCATGGCGGGGGGGGCATGGCAAGCTGGCCTGGATGCAGACTGCAGTGCAGTCCCCCCCCCGACCCGCTGCCTCTGCAGAACCAGCCCAGCGCAGAGCCAGCGCCAGCCGCTGTCCTCAAAGTGATCCTGAGCTGGGGGGGTTTAGGGGGGCTGGGACAGAGCTGTGCTGAGGGGTGCATGGGGCCAGGACAGGGCTGTGCTGGGGGTGCAGGGGACTGGGACAGAGCTGTGCTGGGGGGTGCAGGGGGAGCCGAGACTGGGGGGTGCAGGGAGCTGGGACAGGGCTGTGCTGGGGGTTGCAGGGGGGGCCAGGACAGGGCGGTGCTGGGGGTGCATGGGGCCAGGCCAGGGCTGTGCTGGAGGTGCAGGGGGCTGGGACAAGGCAGTGCTGGGGGGTGCAGGGAGTCGGAACAGGGCTGCAGGGAAAGCTGGGGCAGCTGCATGTATGGGGGTGACAGGGGTGCAGGGGGGCTGGGGCGGCGGGGAAAGGGATAAGCAGGGGGGCTGGGCCATAAACTGACCCCCCCGGGAACTCATTGTCTCCCCCCAAGGGGTCTGACTGGGCATGTTACCCCCTGCTGGGGGTCAGATCCCCCCATAAGGATCCCAGACCCTCACCCCAGGTATTAGCCTAGGAGCTCCCCCATGCCACTTGCACCCCCTCAGGCCCCTGCCTGCTGCCAGTTGCACACTCAGTCCCTTCAACACTTGCTCACTTTATTTCCTTTTTGCACAAGCACCCTCTGGTGCCCCCTGGTTCTTTGTCACCACTCCTGCCTTCTCTTACACACCCACCTCTCTCCTTCCTTGCACACACCAGCACCTCTCACGCCCTGTGTCCCATTTACACTCACACACCATAATGCCTACACGGGCACACCCCTTGCACACTCATCTGTGCACACTTGAAAGAACCCTTGCATGAACTGCATTGCACACTCATGCTGACCTTGACATGCACACACTTAGATGCTCACACTGACACTTGCACTATTCACTCAGACTCACTCTAGCTTTGGTGCACACATAGGTGCATACTCACATTGACTTTTGCACTATTCCCTTGCACACCCATATTGACCATGGTGCGCACACACTTGCACAGTCATACTGACCACTGCATTATCCCCTGCACACTTACATTGACCCTGGTGCACATCCTTGCACACTAACACTGACCATTGCACTATTCCCTCCTACACTCTCATTGACCCTGGTATACCTACCTTTGCACATTCACATTGACACTTGCACTATCCCATCACACATTCACACTGACTTGGGTGCACACATCCTTGCACACTGAAATTGACACTTGTGCTATTCCTTCATGCACACAGACCCTGGCGCACACACACTTGCACACTCAAACGAACATATGCACTATTTCCTCATGCACTCACATTGACTGTGGCACACATACCCTTGCACACTGAAACTGCCCCTTGCACTATTCATGTGCACACCTACAGCGACCCTTGCACTATCCCCTCCCACACTTATGTTGACCCTGGCACACGCACATGCCCTGGCATGCTCCCAGCACCCCTTGCCCAACCCTCATGCACACTCACCTTGACCCTGCACTCCCTCTGACCCCAACACTGTCCCCATGCCCACTCAAGCTGGCCTTTGCGCCCCTGTCCAAGCCAAGCACCGTCCCCTTGCAGGCGCCCACCGCAACCTCGGCCCACGCACCCCGGCCCCACGTGCCCCCCCCTTACCCTGGCCATCTTGGAGGAGTACGGGTCCTCAAAGAGCGCCCAGACCTTGGGCTGCCAGCGGCGCCACCAGCCGGCCTGGCGCCCATCCTCCTGCAGGCAGAGCCGCTTGAGGTCGCCGGCGGTGTCCTCCTCCTCCAGGGTCTCGGGGGCCTCGAAGCTGTCGAGCGCTTCCTCTGCGTCCCGGTGCTGCCGGTAGTTCATCCAGCAGCAGGCCTCCACGTCGGTCTCGTCGATGCCCCAGAAGGCCAGCTCCTCCTCGAAGAGCGGGCCGCACACGTCGGCCGGGCAGTGCAGCTTGCCCGTGCGGTAGTAGTTGAGGACGTAGGCGAAGACCTGAGGGTGGCGGTCGAAGAAGAACTCGTCGGCGGCCGGGTCGTAGTCGAAGTTGCTGCAGGCATCGGGCTCGGTGAGCCAGGCCAGGCGGGTGCCGGGCAGGGTCTGCAGGGTGCTGCGGTAGGTTTCGTGCCGCACCCCCCCCACGTTAATCACGATCTTCTCGCTGTCCTCGTGCCGGCCCATGTCCCCCCTGGCGCATGACTTGGCTGGCGCCTGGCTGCCCGGCTTGCGCCCGCGGAAGGAGGAGACGCACACTGAGCTCAGCATTGGGGGGGGCGGGCACGGCGCGCCCCCCGGCACGCGGCGGGGGGGAAGGGAAGGGGGGCAGTCAAATCAGGGCGCTCCACGGGGGAGGCGTCATCACAGGCCCGCCTCCACTTGCCCCCGGCGGGGGGGGGGGCAGGACCAAGGTGTGTGGGGGAGGTCAGGATCCTGGACGAGAGAGAGGGTGCCGGGAGGGGCTGGAGTTTGGAGAGATACAGAGAAGCTGGCAGGCAGCAGGCGCTGAGAGAGAGAGAGAGAGAGAGAGAGAGAAGTGGGGCAAGGTTAGTGCGGGCTCCAGCCCTCCGCCGAGCCTTTCCCATTCCCTCCATCCCTCCGTCCCCTCCATCCCTCCACCGAGCCTTTCCCTTTCCCTCCATCCCTGCACTTTCTCTCTTTCTGTTCCTTTTCAGGATGTGTTTGGGTTTCAGATCAGGGACCCTTCCCCCAAACAGACCCCCCACCCCAACTCTCCCTGCTCCTGCCCCCCCGCCTCTGTATCTGACCCCATTCCCGTGCTTGTGCCCCCCAGCTTGGACCTGGCCATCCGTCCCATCCCCCTCGACCCCCAGGGTCCCGGCTGGCAGGGCAAGGGGTGGGACTTTGGGGCTGGGGACTGGGATGGGGGAACGCTGCACTCCTCCCCCAGGACAAGTTGCTGCAATCTCTGCTCCCCCCCCCAGTGGCTGTGCACTCAAAAGGGGGGTGGTCCAGAGCCTGCAGTCATTCCCCCCCCGCTCAGCTTTCACCTGGGGGGGCTACTTCCCTCGCCCTCCCCCCCTCTAACTTTTGCTGCAAACTCTCTGCAGCCTCCCCCCCCCCCGCCCATGTCCTTCCCAGGGACTCTTGTGTAACTGAGGCTAGCGGCTCCCCCCTCCCCACTCCAGGAGTGACTGGGAAGGAGGCATAAAAACCTCACAGGGGTTGCAGGGACCCCCCCCCAGAAAGGCTGCTGAGCTGCCCCCCCAATGCCACTCCCCCCCCGGCTGAGCTGCCCCCCTGACCTGATCTCCCCCGCCTCCGCCTCAGGTGAGTGCAGCAAGGGCAGGAGCGGGGGGGGGGGTGGGCGCCTGGGAGCCGGGACAGCTGCCTCAGCAGATTGGGGGGGTTAAGCCCCCCCTGCACCCAGAACCTGCTGCAGCTGGGCTGTGGGGGGCTATGGGATGGCTGAGTGCGGGGGGTCCTGAGGTGGGGTAAAAGAGGAAGACTCTGGGACTGGGGGAGATCCTGAGGGGGGGACTGGGCTGGTACACGGGGTGCGTGCCAAGTGGGGGCTGGGTGTATGGGGTATTGGGGTGGGGGGTGCCCTGAAGGGGGTCTCTGGAGCTGGGTGTCAGCTTTCTGGTAGGGGGCATTCCAGGGGGCTGAATGTGGGGGGTTCTGGGGGGGTGGGGGAGTGGGGCTGGGTGTGGGGGTCAGGAGGTCTGGATGTGGGGGGGATTCAGGAGGGCTGGGGGCAGTTCTGGGGGGGTTGGATGTGGAAGGGTTGTGGGGGTGGGGCTGGGTGTTTGGGAGGTTCAAGGGGGCTAGGGGTAGTTCTGGGGGGGTTGGATATGGAGAAGTTGTGGGGGTGGGGGTTCAGGGGGCTGGATGTGGGGGGATTCTAGTGGGGCTGGGAGTAGTTCCAGTGTGGGGGGGCTGGGTGTGGGATCCCTAAGATTGCTGGAACAGAGAGGTCTCCCCGTTCTGCCCCCTCCCTTCTTTCAATTGCCCCAGTGTGTGGGTTTGCCCCCTGCCCCCGAGCTGAGTGGCAGGGGCAGGGCCCCCAGCCCAGCCCCGGGGGTCCGGACTGGCCCTGCTCAGGGAACATCCCAGGGGAGGCCTCCAGGAACTCGCTGACTCTGTGTGTTTGTGTGTGTGTGTGTGTGCAAGTGCACTTGGCATGTGCATGCACTGTGAGTTTGTGTTTGTGTGCGTGCATGCGTGTCATATGCATGTTGGTGTGTACATGTGCGTGTATACATGTGGGTGTGTGTGTGTATTTGCACTGTGTGTTTGTCCACTGGTGTGTGCATGTGTGTGTGTGTGTGTGGTTGTGTGTGCTCTCTGTGTGCCTGTGGGCTCTGTGTGTGTGTGTGCGTGCACTCTGTGTGTGTGTGTATGTGCTGGTGTGTGTGTGCTTTGTGTTCACTGTGTGTGTGTGTGCCCTGTGTATGTTTGCATGTGTGTATATGTATTCTGTTTGCATGTGCGCACTGTGTGTGTGTATGTGCTGGTGTGTGCTTGTGGTTGTGCATGCTGTGTGTGTGTTCACTGGGTATGAGCATTCCCTTGCTTTCTCTCCTTTGGGGTTCCTCTTCTGTGTCTAAAATCATCAGCATCCCAGAGCACCCCCTGATACACACACCCAGACACACACACTGACACACACATCCCAACACATGACACGCACACCCCTGACACACACACACAGACACACACACACACACACAACATACACACACCCCCTGATGCACATGCACCACAACACATACCCCCAACACACATAGCCCGACATACACAGACCCTGAAACACACACATCCTGACACACACACATGCCCTGGCACACACACCCCCAACACACACCCTGACACACGCCCACACCCACACACGCACACCTCAAACACACACCCACCAACACAAACACACCCTCCAACACACACACATACACCCTGACGCACACGCACCCCAACACACACACACACACACACACTGACACACACACACCATCTGTCCAAGGCTGAGATTCCCCCAGTCGCGAATCCAGAGATACTCAGTCAATTCTTGGGGGGGGGGGGTGCAGCCTCCAGGCCAGGCTCCCCCCCGCCCCCGCGCCTGCTGAGCCAGGAGCTCCTGAAATCACCCCTCCCTCCATGCAGACACCTGTCATCCATCCCCATCCCCCATTGCACCCCCATTCCTTATGCACCCAAACCCCCAAGGCACCCCCATCCCCGATTGCACCCCATCCCCTATACACCCCATCCCCCCAATGCACCCCCATCCCCCAGGTACCCCTCCATCTCCCTCCATCCCCCCATCGCCTCTGCACCCCTCTGCGTCCTCCCTCCCCCGCTAATACTCACTTGTCAGTCAACGCCCGCCCCCCGTTATTTTGGGGGGCGGCTCCACCACCTCCCGGTGTGTGTGTCTATGGGGGGGGGCCGGGCTGGGCCGGGCCGCGTGCTGGGGGGGGCGGGCGGAGCAGGGCGGAGGGGGGCGAAGGCGGCCGGATCCTGCTGGCGGGGCCCGATCCTGGCTCTGGGTCCCTCCCCCCCGCCCCCCGCGGCGAAGCTGGGGATGCGGAGCCCGGCTGCTGCTGCGGGGACTGCGGACCCTGCTATGACATCACCGCCCGTGAGGTGGAGCCTGGCCATTCCGGGGGGGGCTGGCTCGGCAAGGGGGGGGCTGGAGCCTGCGAAGGGCTGGGCTCTGATCTGCCCCCCCTCCCCGGCACGAGAGGTCAGTGGGGCGCAGTCGGCGGCTGCTGGCGTGGGGGGGGGAAGACGGTCAGTAACTGAAACCCCCCCCTTACGATATGGGGACGGCAGGGGGGGCGCTGGCCCAGTTAACGTGGGGCCGTTGCTTTGAATACGGAGTCACCTTAAAGACCCTGCAAAGAAATTGGGGGGGGCCGCTGGGATGGAGAGGCGGGGGGAGTCACTGGGGGAAGTCCCTGGAGGGAAGAGGCGGGGGAGTCGCTGCGGGGAAGGGGGGAGTCCCTGCGGGGAATAGGGGGGCTCTGGGTGGGAAGAGGCAGAGGGAGTCGCTGGGGGGATGGGGAGTTGCTGGGGGGAAGAGGGGGGCTCTGGGAGGGAAGAGGCAGGGGGACTCACTGTGGGAAGTCCCTGGAGGGAAGAGGTGGGGGAGTCGCTGGGGGGAAGAGGGGGGCTCTGGGTGGGAAGAGGTGCGGGGAGTCGCTGGGGAGGAAGGGGAGTCGCTGGGGGGAAAGATGGGGGCACTTGGAGGAAACCAAGGGGGGATAATGGGGACCACACAGTCTGGTGGGGGGGCAGGATTGGGGTTGGGGGCAGCAAGTGACTGCATTAACCCTGAAGAGTCTGGAGCGGAGGGGAGCTGGGGGGAGGGGAGAGAAGGACCCCAACTAACCCCCCCCCCGCCAAGTTGCACACAAAACCAAATCCACCCGTTTCACACACAAACCAGCATCGTGCACACACTGGTGACACGCACACATGGGTAGCACACACATGCAAAGTCATGTCTCTCTCACACATGCCTGTGCAAACATGGGTCCCATACGTGCACACACGGGTAGGCAAACATGGGTAGCATACAGGTAACACACACACAGACTCTCACAGCTGCTAGGGTCCTACCCTCTAACTGCCCCTAACTCGGGCTGGTAATTGGGGGGCCTGGAGTTGGGGCCCCTGGATGTCACTAGTTACCCCCCTCCCCCTGGCTGGGCAGGGCCCTGGCAGCTCTGGGCTGGCAGAAGCCCTGGGGGGTGAAGGGGGCTCGTGGGCTAATAATTCATACAGGCCAAGGCTCCCCCCATTTGTGGATTTTTGGCCTTTCAGGGACTAATTCGGGGGCTCTTGAATATTGTTTGGCAGGGGGAAACAGATGGGCACTATGCCCCCCCCATAGTGCCAGGTCTCCCCCTCCACGGATTCCCCGCCTGCCCCCCAGGAGCCCTGTTCCCAAACATTCACCCCCTCCCCCTGCCCCAAATCAGAATAATCCACCGCCTCTGCCCATCGTCACACTCAGCAGCCGGTGCTGGGGGCTCCTCTGGTGATGGGGCCAGGCCAAGCAGATCCTGTTCCAGGCCCCAGCCCCCCCCCCACCTCCTACCCCCTTCCGCAATCCCTTCATTGTTGGGATTCAGAAATGCAGCATCCAGAATAGCAGGCCAGGGCGACTGATGTGGGCTCTACACAGGGATAGAGACTGGGGTGGGATGAGGGGCTCTACATGGGGCTAGAGACCGGGGGAAGGGGGAGGGGCTCTACATGGGGCTAGAGACTGGGGAAGCGGGAGGGGCGCTACATGGGGCTAGAGACTGGGGAAGCGGGAGGGGCGCTACATGGGGATAGAGACTGGGGAGAGGGGGGAGGGGTTCTAGTTCTACGACCCAAGCTCACAGTTTCTCAGCCCCGAAGGTCCCGTGGGCCCAGCTCCTGGGACCTGCAGAGCCTGGCCTGGGGCTGCCCCAAATTCTCTGCCCCAGCTCCCCTGCTCCCCCCTGACCCATTCCTTCTCAGGCTGGCTCTGGCCTGCAGCACTGCCCTCCCTCCCTCTGCAGAGCCTGTAGGCCCAGATTTGTCCCCCCGCCATAGGGACCTGCTGCTGGGCTCAGCCCCCCTCCCCACCTGCCATGCGGGGAGCGGCCGAGCTGGGGCTCCTGGTATCTCTCGCTCTGGGGCAGGTTTTCTGCACGAAGGGAGGAATGGGGGCTCACAGAGTGCCAGGCATGGGGGGGTGAAAAATGGGGGGACCAGCTAAGGGGAGAGGGTGGGGGGTTGCAGGGATCACTGGATGAGAAGGGGCTGGGAGGGAGGTACCCAGGGGGACCCTTGAAACCCCTGAGAACCTTCCGCCCCCAATCTGGTGGTATGGCCTGACCTCTGCATCCCCCAGTCCCCTGTATGTGCCCCAACACCCTTCCCCCCAAATCCCCCGTCCCCCACCTGCCCCCCAACATCCTACCTCCCAAACCTCCAGGCCTGCCTGCACCCAAACACCCAGCCCCCTGCCTATGCCCCCAACACCGTACCCCCCCAAATCCCCAGGCTTGCCCAGCAATGAAGACCACTCAGGCCTTTGGTAACCAGCTCTCTTTATTGACTGCTTGGACCAGCCCCGGGGCCCCCCAGGGCTCCACTGGAGAATCAGTGTGGGTGTGTAGGTGCAGGGGGGGGGTTGGTTGATGTGGGGGTGCAGTCCAAGGAGGGAGCCTGCCAAAGTCAACAGAAGTCGGGTTACGAACCAGCGACAAAGTGGGAATTTTCGGACTATTTTGTACGAGTACTGTGCATGCCTCAGTTTCCCCGACAAAGTCAGGGAATGTGCCTGCCCGCTGGTTCCCCGTCCGGCCCGGGAACATGGCAAATGGCCTGGTATTCATGGGAACATGATGTGCCAGAAACTGACTCCATCCCAGAGTGACAGCATCAGCCCCGGCCTGCAGATGCCCCAACCCCTCCTTGGAGGCTGGGCCGAGGGATGGGGAGGTTTTGGAGGGGCCAGGTCAGTAAGTCACCGTGTGATTGTGCTGGTGGCCAGCGGAGAGATGGTGGGAGGGCGTCTCTGGCTGGCCCGGGGGCAGCAGAAAGTCCCGCTGCGAACCGAGCTGGTCCCTGGTGATGGGCATACTTGTGTTAGCGTGTTGTGATGAAGCGGGACTGTTCTTAATCTTACCTCTGAATGTTGTGGGGGTGCCTCAGTTTCCCCTATGCAGTTCTTAAGTATCTAGGTGGTGGGATAAGGGTGTATGATCATTGCAGAGCCCTAGAGGGCAGGTGTGTGCAGGGGTCTGGACACAGAGAAGGGCCAACACCCTGTTTCCTGGCATCTGATGGCCTGGGCCCTTCCTCCCTGCAAGGTGAGAGCTAAAGGGTTGGAGAACAAAGGAATCCGGTGACCTCCTGGCCCGGGAAAGGGACAAAGCCCAGAGGAGGGGGGGCTGGAGGGGGAGTCAGTTGGGGCTGGCTGGGGACGAGGAGTGAAGTGCAGATGGGGTTGTCTGGCTCACTGCCCCCCCAGATTGGACCCAGTTTAGGGGTCCTATTCTCTGCACCTACAAGCTCTGGTTTAGACCATGTTCCTGTCGTCTAATAAACCTTTTGTTTTACTGGCTGGCTGAGAGTCATGTGTGACTGTGGAGTTGGGGGGCAGGACCCTCTGGCTTCCCCAGGACCCCACCTGGGTGGACTCGCTGTGGGAAGTGCCTGGAGGGGCAGAGGATGCTGAATGCTCCAATGTCAGCCCCAGAAAGGTGGAAGTTTTGTGAGCTGTGTGTCCTGCAGACAGGTTGCTCCCAGAGAGGAGACTTCCCCAGAGTCCTGCCTGGCTTCGTAGGGTGCAGTTCCAGAGCATCACCCGGGAACTCCGTGACAGCTGGTGGTAGCAGTGGGATGTACTGCACCCCGTGAATGGCGCTTCCTGCAGTAAGTGACTGGGGAGCAGTAAAATAAAGGGGGATTGATGAGGACCAGGTGTGCTGAAGGCTCAAAGAGGAGCGGTTTCGGGTGGCGATTAACCTCTGGGAGTGTGTGACCAGCGAGAAGGATTGTGCAGTAATGGGGTCCCCATGGGAACTGCTGTGAGCAGTCTCTGGGGTGGAGGAGACTGGGGCTTGGCCCTGGGAGAGAGAAGGACTTTTGCAGTAACAGGGTCCCCCGGGGATTGCAGCGAGCGGTCCCAGGGGCGGAGGAGTCTGCAGCTCGACCTGGCAAAGAGGTGGTGACCTCGAGAAGGGCTGGCACACTAGGGGTTCTCCCTGGAGACTGTGGGGAGCTGAGAGCACACAGGCCTGTGAGTCCACAGCAACTTGGGAAGAGCAAAGTGATGGCTTGTCACCATCTCCTCAAGAAGGACATTGTAACCCTGTGCAGAAAGAGAGGGTTGAGCACTGGAAAGTTCCCCAAAGCACAGTTAATTGTGCAGCTGGAGGAGGACGACCGCTCTAAGGAGCAGATTCCTGACCCCAAATGGGGCTATAGCAGGATCTGGGAGCAGCTGTAGTAGTAGCCAGGCATCCCCAAGACTCCTGTTCCCGACCAGACGTGGGTCTTCACGATCAGGTTCCCCATCGGGGGATCGGAGACGGACGGGATTGGAGCTGAGTCCGAAGTAGCAAGAGGACCGTGAGAGACAGCGAGAGCCCGAGAAAGAGCTGCAGGAGCAGCAGCAGCATGAACTGGCGATGGTGGAGCAGAGAGGCAGAGGGGACCTCCCAGGGGTGAGTGGGGATAGACCCTGGGGTGCCAGTTCTAATACTAAATTGCTGCCCCTGGTTAAGGAGGGGGGGATGTGGATGCCCATCTCACTGCCTTTGAGCGGGCTGGTGATTTGAACCAGGGGGACCCTGCGGAAAAGACCCGGTGTCTAGCTCCCTTGCTGGGTCCCAAGGCCATAGACGCCGTCAGCCAGATGGGTGGGGAGGGGGACAGGCTCCCACTCCTGACCCCAACCTATATGTCTGTGTGGAGTCTCCTGGGGCCAGGCCCCTCGGACCCCCAGTGGGAGCAGAAGGTAATGGTCAATGGGGAGATATTCCTGGGGTGGTGAGATCCTGGGACACAGAGAACTGTTGTCAGGCCCCTGGTGGTGCAGCCTCAGATGCTGAGGGGCTGTGTGAGCTGGGTGAGGGTCCTAGGGATTAAGCCCCTCGCCCTGCCTATGGCCCAGATCCCTGTGCAGACCCAGAATGGGTGGGGCTGGCTGGTCATTGGGGTTCTCCAGGATACCAGCTGCGAGACTCTGTAGTGGGGTGACTGTGTCTCTTTGGGACAGGATCCCGGCCCTGCTCCTGTAATGGCCAAGGGTTTGAATTCGAATCCAGGGAACCAGTCAGCGGAGAGGGAAACAGTCATTGAAAATGCAGATGACCTGGCTGGCAGCAGGGAGGAGCTGCTAGGCTCAGGATACCTGCCTGCCTGTAACCAGACCCCTGGAGCTGGGTGGGACAGAGAGATGCTCCCTGCCCCCTTGCATACTGGAGAGGGGGCTCATGCTGGCTCTGATGCAGTGAGGAAAGCAGTGAGCTTGTTACCTACCCCAACTGGGACAGCAAGGGCAGCACTGAGCACAGTGGGAGCTGAGACCCCAGCTGAGAGGGGGGAGACACAGGCAGGGCAGGGGATCTGTTGGGAGTGGCAAGGTGCTTGGTAAGGAAAGTTTGGAAGAGCCTAGGCAGCCTTGTGAGCTGTGGCTTTGTCTAGTCAGCAGGGTGGGAAGGCGAGGAGAGTGGAAGATGAGTGTCCCTGGACCTTACCTGTTACCTGGGTGGAGAATTGTGACAGTGAAGGAAATAGCCTGTGTCTGTCAGGGGTATTGACTTGCTGTCACGGAGTCCCCGGGCGATGCTCTGGATCTGCTCCCTATGAAGCCGGTCAGGACTCTGGGGAGTCTCCTTTCCAGGAGCAACCGGTCTGTAGGACACACAGCTCACCCGGCTTCCCCCTTCCTGAGAACAGGACCCCTCAGCTGGGTCCATTTTGGGGGGCAGGGAGCCAGCCAACCACGTCTGTACTTCACTCCTCGTCCCCAGCCAGCCCCAAACTGAAACTGTCTCCAGCCCCTCTCCCCCCACCTCCTCTGGGCTTTGTCCCTTTCCTGGGCCAGGAGGGCACCTGATTCCTTTGTTCTCCAACCCTTTAGCTCTCACCTTGCAGGGGCAAGGGCCAGGCCACAAGTTGCCAGGAAACAGGGTGTCAGCCATCCTATGTGTACAGACCCCTGCACACACCTGTCCTCTAGGGCTCTGCAATGATCATACACCCTTATCCCACTCCCTAGATACTTAAGAACTGCATGGGGAAACTGAGGCACCCCCATACTATTCAGAGGAAACATTAAGAACAGTCCCGCTTCGTCACATCTGCCTATGTAGGGAGCTACCCCAGTCTCCAAGCAGTTGTCTGTGAACAACCCTGTGTGCTGGGACCAGGGGAATGAGATCCTGAGCTGTGTGTCTGGTAAAGGAGAAAGTGTGTCCGGCTCTTCTTTGTCTGTGGAGCAGACAGAAGGGGCCTTTCAGCCTGTGATGGTTGAGAACGGTGCAGTTGTCTCAGAGTTGGTTCTGGATTCAGCTAAAGCCCAGGAAGGGAATGGCCCTAAGTTTGTGTCTTCTAGGGAGAATGACCCTGTAACTAGGTCGCATCCAGTTAGCGTCTATGTAAAATCTCAGAGACCAGACAATTCTGGTGCTTGTATTTTGCCTGTTGCTAGTGTATGACTGGGAAAGGCTGTAGCAACTCTGTCTAATCAGGGTGAGATCCTAGCCAGGGCACAAGGAGAGCAGAAAGGTGATTTGATTGTGTTACCTACTGAGGGTGTGGAAACCTGTAGCAAGAAGGAAAAGATTCCTGAACTTGTGTGTGGCAAAGGGAAGGAAAATGCTTCTAACCTTTTATCTAGGAAGTCTGTCAGTTTGCCTGAAAGGGGATTATGTAGGAATCCGCCTGATGGGCCAGAGGTGACTCTGGATGTAAGCGAGACCCAGAAAGTGTCTGTTGTTGCTCAGGAAAGTGTTTCTCTAGAGCAAGCCCTAGGTGAAGAGGGTAAGGTCAGAATTTCTGTGAAGGGTGAATTGTTGCATAGAAAAGCCCCTAGGGAAAGGAATCCTCATGGAGTCTTTGCAAGCAGTTTACTGCCACTGAAGGGTGTGAAAGTGATTTAATCCAATGAATCCAATGAAGTGAGCTGTAGCTCACGAAAGCTTATGCTCAAATAAATTTGTTAGTCTCTAAGGTGCCACAAGTCCTCCTTTTCTTTTTGCGAATACAGACTAACACGGCTGCTACTCTGAAACCTGTTAATCCAGAAAGTTTCAGTTCCTAACAGCCAGAAATTTTCAGTTGTGAATGAAGCCACTGACTTCCCTGTTGAAAGATCCAGTGTAGATGGCTTTGAGAAGGTCTCAGATGAAGTGAAAGCTGTTAAGAAAGTTAAACAGTCCTATAACCAAGTGGCTGTTTGGCCAGCTTGTTGGGGAGACAAGGTTGTTGAGAAAGGCATGTCTCCATGCTAGTTCTGTAAGTGAACAGTATGTGGCCCAGGTCAAGATGGGGGTGTGAAGAAGAGGGACTGTTCTGAATAGCGTGGGGGTGCCTCAGTTTACCCTAGGCAGTTCTTAAGTATCTAGGTGGTGGGATAAGGGTGTATGATCATTGCAGAGCCCTAGAGGCAGGTGTGTGCAGGAGTCTGGACACAGAGAAGGGCCTACACCCTGTTTCCTGGCAACTGATGGCCTGCCCCCCCCCCCCCCACAAGGTGAGAGCTAAAGGGTCGGAGAACAAAGGAATCAGGTGCCTCCTGGCCCGGAAAGGGACAAAGCCCAGAGGAGGTGGGGGGAGGGGGGCTGGGAAGAGTTTCAGTTTGGGGCTGGCTGGGGACATGGAGTGAAGTGCAGACGTGGTTGGCTGGCTCCCTGCCCCCCAAAATGAACCCAGCTGAGGGGTCCTGTTCTCTGCACCTACAAGCTCTGTGTTAGACCATGTTCCTGTCGTCTAATAAACCTTCTGTGTTACTGGCTGGCTGAGAGTCACGTGTGACTGCGGAGTTGGGGGGCAGGACCCTCTGGCTTCCCCAGGACCCCGCCTGGGTGGACTTGCTGTGGGACACACCCGGAGGGGCAGAGGATGCTGAATGCTCTGGGGTCAGTCCCAGGAAGAGGGAAGCCGGGTGAGCTGTGTGTCCTGCAGACCGGCTGCTCCCGGAGAGGAGCCTCCCCAGAGTCCTGCCTGGCTTCACAGGGAGCAGATCCAGAGCATTGCCTGGGGAGGCCGAGACACATGTAGCCACAGAGCCGGGGCGTTGGGTGCCTTTGCCACCTGAACCGAGCCTGTGGCCTCTCTGGGTGGTGCTGGGGAGGGCTGCCAAGCCGCTGTCTGTGCAGGCTGGGACGGCACATGGAGAGAGCCCACAGATACACATGGGACAGACACACGGGGAGCACACATGGACACTCAGGGAGGACACACGGACACATAAACACACATAGGAAGAAGAAAAGGAGGACTTGTGGCACCTTAGAGACTAACAAATTTATTAGAGCATAAGCTTTCGTGAGCTACAGCTCACTTCATCGGATGCATTTACACACAGGAAGGATACATGCACTCCACGTTTTCCCATTTCCATGACCAGGCAGGCTGAGCAGGTGATTGCTCAGTGGCAGGGCCTGGCTTTGCCCAGGCCCTCCGAGTCCAGCCTCTCTCTACTACTTGCTAGAGCATGGAGGGGTCGGGGGTGGGGGGGTCTGTACTGGAGGGGGGGGCAGGAGGGTTCCAAGTAACACTTTGTACCTGCTGGGTGTGCTGCTGAGACATTAAGGCCTCACCCAGAGGTGAAAGTAAGCCGGTCCGGTCCGGTACAGAGTACCGGTAAAAAAAACATGCAGTAGTGTACTGGCAAATAAGTGGAGCATTCAGTACTGGCTGACTTTTACCTCTTTTGGCTGCAGAACAAAAAGTTCAAACTCAAAGCTAATAAAAGCTTGCAAATGGAAACCTCACTCACATTTGTTTGTTGTTTCTCCCCCTCTCCTCCTCCAGCAGCTAGGCTCCCCATTCCCCCGACCCCCGCACTCACCGGGGGCTCCCCTCTAGCTTGGAGCTGGCAGCATTGGCAGTGGCTGAGGGAGAAGCCTCCCCAGATAGCCTGCTGCCTGCATAGGAACAGTTTAAACTTAGCTGTTCACTCCGCAGTCTGACCCGCAGAATTAGGGGCTATTTCTGGCTTCCTTGTTAATTTCACTCACGGTTGCGGGGGCGGGAGGGTGTACCAAAGTCTGGGCAATTCTTTTCTGGCCCCTGGATGAGGCGATCTTCAATAATATAATACACAAAAAATACAATCAAAATCAGGAACCATTTCCAAGTTCAAATCTATCCCATTCCCTCCCCAGCAGAGGATCATGGTTGTGATGTCCAAACTGCTTGCAGATCCTCTTTGAAATGTTACTGTTTAAAAAAACAGCAACAAAAGATGGAGAACATGGTGGGAAGATGTGTTCTGATGAGCGGGGCTTATTTTGGGCAAAGCAATTTTGGTGAAACAACTAAAGATTCACAGGGAAAGCAAATAGCCCCATAGACCAAACCACAAAGGGACTGGAGGGGAAAACTGGATATTCAGGGAAATGATTGTGCCTCTTTTGAAAGAAATAGTAGTTTTCATTCCACTCTATATATTGAATTAAACCCCTGAAATGTCCTTAGGACACAGGGGCTCAGATCTCTTTTTGTTTTGTGGGTGTCGGTGTCCTGCAGAGTGCGGAGGCTGAAATTGACAAAACTTTCTCTAAGTATCTAAATGTGCTTCCCCTGGTATAGCTATTTTTGTACAGGAAGGGGAAGGGGAATAAACGATACTGGTGTAAGACACCTTAATAACAGTATCATCGCAATAATTTCCCTGAATATCCAGTTTTCCCCTCCAGTCCCTTTGTGGTTTGGTCTATGGGGCTATTTGCTTTCCCTGTGACTCTTTAGTTGTTTTACCAAAATTGCTTTGCCCAGAATAACCCCCGCTCATCAGAACACATCATCCCACCATGTTCTCCATCTTTTGTTGTTGTTTTTTTAAACAGTAACATTTCAAAGAGGATCTGCAAGCAGTTTGGACATCACAACCATGATCCTCTGCTGGGGAGGGAATGGGATAGATTTGAACTTGGAAATGGTTCCTGATTTTGATTGTATTTTTTGTGTATTATATTATTGAAGATCGCCTCATCCAGGGGCCAGAAAAGAATTGCCCAGACTTTGGTACACCCTCCCCCCCCCGCCACAGCAACCGTGAGTGAAATTAACAAGGAAGCCAGAAATAGCCCCTAATTCTGCGGGTCAGACCATGGAGTGAACAGCTAAGTTTAAACTGTTCCTATGCAGGCAGCAGGTTACCTGGGGAGGCTTCTCCCTCAGCCACTGCCCATGCTCCCAGCTCCAAGCTAGAGGGGAGCCCCTGCAGAGTGCGGGGGTTCAGGGAAGCACTGAGTCTAGCCCTGTCAGCAGCCTGGCTGGAGGTGGAGGAGGAGGGAGGACAAGGAGAAAAATGTGACAGTGAGTTTTCAGGCTTATTCCAATGGTAAAGTTTTATTACAGAGAGAACTGGTAGTAGTAATAGTAGCTTTATTTTCTATAGCTAAGTCATGCAATGGGAGGGATCCATGAAGTATGTTGGGGAGGTGGGTGGCTTGTGTTTGGACTGTAGGGGTAAGAAATGTAACTTACTTCCACCCCTGGCCCTGCCCCTTCTGTCCGAGGCCCCGCTCCTTCCAGGGGGGGAAGAGAGAGAGGGACCCCTACTGGTAAGAGCTGTTTTTACTTTCACCCCTGGCCTCACCCCAAAGCAACCCCTCCCCCTGCTCTGACCACTACACCCCGCTCTGCTCCCAGAGCTGGGGAGAGAACCCAGGAGTCCTGGCTCCCAGCTGTGTCAGAGGAGGGGGGAGTGTTAACCTGGGAATGGTGCAGGGGAGTTTTACTAGTTTACTGTCCTCTGCTAACACAGGGTGTGCCTCAGTTTCCCTGAGGTGCTGCACCAATACTAGCTAGGGATAGGAAATAAGGGGGTGACATCACTGAGGGATGATACCTGGCAGCCAGCGCAAAGGGTGGCGGTTTCCCTGCATAACCTGAGCCCAGGAGGGGGATGGGGCCAGTGACACCTTCTGCCCTGGAAACCGGACAAAGGCAGGAGCAGGGGCTGGCTGGGGAAGGCAGCTGGAGGGGGTTTCAGTTTGGAGTTGGCTAGCGGGGGAGGTGGGGGGGAGGCCCAGAACCTGGGTCTGGGCTCCCCCCCCGCAAGAGGGACCTGACTGAGGGGTCCTGTTCTCTGTACTTACAAGCTCTGTTTTGGGCTGTGTTCCTGTTGGCTAATAAACCTTCTGTGTTACTGGCCGGCTGAGAGTCCTGGGGAATCGCAGGAAGTGGGGGGTGCCGAGCCTTGACTCCCCCACACTCCATGACAACTGGTGGTAGTGGTGAGACCTACTGCACCCCATGGATGGCGCTTCCTGCAGTAAGTAACTGGGGAGCAGTAAAATGAAAGGGGATTGACGAGCATCAGGCGTGCTGAAGGCTCAGAGAGGAGTAGTTTCAGGGGGTGGAGAAGCTATGTTTAACCCCTGGGAGCGGGTGACCAGCGAGAAGGACTGTTGCAGGAACTGAGGTCCCCCTGGTGAGCAGTTCCAGGGGCGGAGGAGTCTGTGGCTTGACCCTGGGAAAGAGGTGGTGACCTGGAGAAGGGCTGCACGGTCGGGGCTCTTCCTGGAAACCGTGGGGAGCTGAGAGCACCCAGGCCTGCGAGTCCACAACAACTTGGGACCAGCGGGGAGATGTATAACCATCGCCTTGAGAGGGAGCTGGTCGAGCTGTGCAAGCAGAGGGGGCTGCACGTTGGGAAGCTCACCAAAGCACAGCTGATTGCCCAGCTGGAGGGGGAGGATTCGATCCCCGTCTCTGAGTGTCTGTCCTGGCTGGGAGAGGTCAGACTGATGCCAAGGACACTCCGAGGCCCCTCCGATCTATGGCTAGGGGAGGGGCTGGAAGGAGCCAGGTAAAACCCGGGGACACCGGGACTCTGCAGCCAGCAGGGGATCCTAACGACCAAGCTCCCCGGCGCTGGAGCTGAGGCGGCTGGAATGGGAGAGGGAGATAAAACCAAAAGAGCAGGAGCTGAGGCAGCATGAACTGGAGAATGGGGAGAAACAGCGGCAGCATGAACTGGGGTTGGTCAGGTTGAGGAGCAGAGAGCCCCCCGCTGCGGCGAGTGGAGCTTTGATCAGCGCATCCTGGCCCAGTGGAAGGAAGGGGAGGACACAGATGAATTCCTGATGGCCTCTGAGGCGGCCTGCAGACTGCACAGGGTTGACCCTGCCGACAGGCTCCGGTTCCTCACCCCCTTACTGGACCCCAGAGCTGGGGGGCTGTACAGGCGAATGGAAGGGGCAGAGGCAGAGGACGATGAACTGCTCAAAAAGGCCCTGCTTCGCGGGTTCGGGCTGACGCCTGAGGTGTACCGGGAAAAGTTCCAGAGACAGCGTAAAGCCCCTGAGGACACATATCTGGGACTGATCTGTCGAATGGGGGATACGTCCACAAGTGGGCAGATGGGGCCCAGATGAAGGAGGACGTGCTTCAACTGATGGTACTGGAGCACCTGTATGAGCACTGCCCTGCTGACCTGAGGAGGTGGTTGGGGGACAAAACACCAGAGAACCGGCGACACACAGGGCAGCTGGCCGAAGAGTTCGTGAAGAGTCAGGGGTCGGCAGGGAGGAGTCCCAAAGGAACACGCCCACCATGATGCAGAGAGAGTCACCCTGGGGCCCCCCCAAAGGGGGAATGTGAGAACGCCCTCCCAAGGGGAACAACCAGCCTCAGGAACAACCACCCGGCTCAAGGGGACCAGTGTGATGTGACTTGTTATTACTGTGGGCAGAGGGGCCACATACAGACCCAATGCTCCAGGCTCAAGGACAGACTGAGCAGACCGAACCCACACAAGGTTAACTGGGCAGGGACCCAGCTGGAGGGGGGCAGGCTTCATAGGCAGGGGGGCTGGCAGCTTACCCACTCCTCAGGAGGGAGGAGAGCCCAGACCAGCTCCCCTCAGGGCTGGATGCTCCGGACTCAGGGTTCTCAGGGTATGGGGTGGCCGCGGGGCTGGCCCTGCGGAGCGAGTGCCTTGTTGCACTGGAGGTGGGTGGGAGGAAGGTCAATGGATACTGGGATATGGGCACTGAGGTGACGCTGGACCTGCCCAAGGTGTTGGCCCCAGATTGGGTGGTGCCCGATACCTACCTAACCCTGATGGATGTGGGAGGGACCCCATTCAAGGTGCCCGTGGCGAGGGTACAGCTGAAGTGGGGGGGCCGAGGAGGGCCCCAAGGACATGGGGGTGCACCACCATTTATGCACTGAGGTTTTGATGGGGGGGTGACCTAGAGGATTGGCCAGGCAACCCCCAGAACGCCCTAGTTGGGACCCGTAGCCAGAGCCGGCAAAGGGTACTACGCCCTGACCTCGGGGAGGGTACCTCACTGGAGGTGCAGGACCCTACCCCTGTGGGGAGGGAGCGCCCAGGGACAAGGCTCAGAGGGGCTGCGGCTCCAGACCCAGCCGGTGAGAGGGAGCAGGTGCCCATCCTGTCCCCAGCCGCTGAGTTCCAGGCCGAGTTGCAGAAAGATCCCTCCTTGCAGAAGCTCAGGGACCTGGCCGACCTCAGGGTGGTACGGACCATGGGGAGAGGCTGCCTGGAGAGGTTCCTGTGGGAAAAGGGGTTCCTGAACCAAGAATGGGCTCCCCCAGGGGAAGTGGAGTCATGGGGGATCCAGAGGCAGCTGGTGGTCCCCCAGAAGTATCACCGCAAGCTCCTGTACCTGGCCCATGACATCCCTCTCGCAGGGCACCAGGGAATCCGGCGCACCCGGCAGAGGCTGTACAGAACTTTTACTGGCCTGGGGTCTTTACCACTGTCCGGCGGTATTGCCGATCCTGCAACCCCTGTCAGAGAGTGGGGAAGGCCCGAGACAAGGGGAAAGCGGCTTTGAGACCTTTGCCCATCATAGAGGAGCCTTTCCAGAAGGTGGCCATGGACATAGTGGGGCCTCTCAGCAAGACGACCTGGTCGGGGAAGAAATATATCCTGGTGGTGGTAGATTTCACCACCCGCTACCCCAAGTCAGCGGCCTTGTCTTCTACCAAAGCAGACACCATGGCAGATGCGCTCCTGACCATTTTCAGCCGAGTGGGGTTTCCCAAGGAAGTTTTGACAGACCAAGGGTCCAACTTCATGCCGGCCCTGCTCCAGTGCTTGTGGGAGAAATGTGGGGTCCAGCACATCTGGGGCTCAGCATATCACCCCCAGTCCAATGGGCTGGTGGAGAGGTTCAATGGGATGGTAAAGATGATGCTGAAAACCTTTATGGACCAGCACCCGCAGGATTGGGACAAGTATTTACCTCACCTGCTGTTCGCGTACAGGGAGGTGCCCCAGGAGTCTACTGGGTTTTCGCCTTTCGAACTGTTATATGGAAGGAGGGTGAGGGGCCCCCTGGACCTGATGAGAGACGAATGGGAGGGGAAGGCCACTCCCGATGGAGAGTCAGTGGTGGAGTATGTCCTGACCTTCCGAGAGAGACTTGCTGAGCTCATGGGCCTGGCCAGGGAGAATCTGGCCAGAGCTCAGAGGAAGCAGAAGGCCTGGTATGACCGCACGGTGCGGGCCCGCGCCTACGCTACCGGGGACCAGGTGATGGTTCTCATCCCCGTGAGGAAAAACAAACTACAGGCCGCCCAGGAGGGCCCTTTCAAGATCGTCAAGCAACTAAACTATGTGGTGGAGCTGTTGAACCGGGCGCACCACTGCCGGGTGTACCATGTGAATATGATGAAGCCATATTACGACAGGGAGAATGTGGTGTTGGCCGTGTGTGGACATTGGGAGGAGCAGGGAGATGACCCTTGAGTAGATCTGTTCCCTGAGACAGCAGTTGGCTCCTCCCTGGAAACAATCCCCCTCTCAGATTGGCTCACCCCTGCCCAGCAAGCTGAGACGGGGCATGCCTCAGTTTCCCTGGGGTACTGCACCAATACTAGACTGATGGGAAATAAGGAAGTGACTTCAGTGAGGGGTAATACCAGCACATAAGGGATGGCGGCTGCCCTTCGTAACCTGAGCCAAGGAGGGGGTTGGGGCCAGGTCACACCTTCTACCTGGGAAACTGGACAAAGGCTGGAGGAGGGCCTGAGGGGGGTGGCTGGGGGAGGCAGTGGGAAGGGGTTTCAGTTTGGGGCTGGCTGGGGAGACGGGGGAGGCCCAGAACTTGGGTCTGGGCTCCCCACCCCCCAAGATGGACCTGACTGAGGGGTCCTGTTTTGGGATGTATTCCTGTCGTCTAATAAACCTTCTATGTTACTGGCTGGCGGAGAGTCTCGGTGAATCGCAGGAAGTCGGGGGTGCAGGGCCCTGACTCCCCCACACTCTGTGACACCAGCCCCGCTCCCCCACTCTAACCACTAGATCCCCCTCCCCTCCCAGAGCTGTGGGTGGAACCCAGGTGTCCTGAGGCCTCAGTGTGTGCCGTGGGCTGGGGGGTGCTCAGGACTGGGGGGTGGGTTATGGGGCTCCCCGTGGTGCTGGGTGGGGGTGTCTCTTGCGGTGCTGGGGGAGGGGGCGACTTGGCCCGTGCCAGTCCCATGCGGTCCCGTTCCCGGTCGAACACTGAGTAGTACTGGCCCAGGAAGACGTCTCCCAAGATCCAGAGGGGGCCAGCGGGGGGGGGCACATCCAGGGCCATGAAGCCACTGACACACATGTTGATGCCCAGCTGCGTCACCTGGATGGGGGGAGATGTGGGAGGGGGGTCAGGCCAGGCCTGGGATGGACCCTGTGGGCCCAGCAACTTGCCACCCCTTCCTCCCTGGGTCCAGCGCCCCCCAGCACTGCCCTCCTGCCCCCCATGGGCCCATGCCCCCCTCTCCCTTGGGCCCAGCACCCCCCAGCACGGCCTCCCTGCCCCCCATGGGCCCATGCCCCCCACCCTGTGAGCCCAGCATCATCCCCTGGCCCCCCCTTTTCCCCTAATGGGCCCATTCCATGCCCCCGTGGGCCCAGCATCCCCCATTCTTGCCTCCCCATATGCACAGCTCCCCCCTTCTGCCCCCCACAAGCCCAGCTAGTCCCCACCTGCCGCTGCCCAAGTCCCAGCGTCCCCAGGCCAGACAATCCCAGCAGCAGCCCCCAGCCCACCATGGGCCCAGCCTGTCCCAGCATCGCCCCCCAGCTCCCAGGGGGACCCTCACCTTCCGTATGTACTGCTCCCCTGTCAGGTTGAAGGGCTTCCCCCGCAGCACGAAGGAGACCTCGGGCAGGGCTGAGAGCTGGTCGCAATCCAGCAGGTACTGGGGGAGAGCGCAGGGGTGGGAGGGGTGTTAGACAGTCCACCAGCAGGGGGGGCAGCATGCACGAGAACCCAGGAGTCATGGCTCCCAGCCCCCCTGCTCTAACCACTAGGCCCCGTGGCTAGAACCCAGGCATCCGGCCCCCTTACCTGCCCCTTGAGGGCGTGGAAGGGTCCCAGGGCTTTGTGCAGCTTCTTGATCTCCTTGCTGGGGCCCGCAATGAGGGAGGTGCCCGTATCCACAATGGCCTGGCAGCCCCCCCGGCAGAGAGCCGGCCCCTTGCACCAGTGCCCGCCCTGGGACTTCTTCACCCGGATCCTGCAGAGAGGGGAGGCCGGGAGAGGCGGTCAGGGGAATGGGGGGAGGGGAGTCAAGGGGAGTAATCAGAGTTCAGGGGGTGGAGGGAGGATAGGGGGTGGGGAGGGATTTGGGGACTGGATGGGGGTTCAAGGGTGGGCTGGGGGGGTTGACTGTGGGGTCTGGGCCTGGTTTTTGGGACCGAGCAGGGGGCTAGGGGTGGTTTGGGGGAGGCAGGGGGGGATCAGGGACCCAGGAGGGTCAAGTGGGCATCTGTGAGGGTCCAGAAGGGTCCAGGGGGGTTGGGTGGGGGTCCAAGAGTAGTTCTGGAGGTCGAGTGGTGGTCTGGGGGGTTGTGGGGTCTGGGGAGGTCAGGGGATCTGTCTGTCAGGTAGGGGTCCAGGTGGTCAAGAGGCCTGTGGGTCAGGTGGGGATCCAGGGTTTTACTGAGGGCTGGGTGGGGGTGTGTCCAGGGGTTCTGGGGGTCGGGTGGGGGTCCAGAGCGTTTGGGGGACCCTGGGGGGTTCTGGGAGTCAGGTGGGGGTTCAGGGGGTTGGGGAGGGTCCAGAGGCTCAGGGCAGGGTCCAATGGCTTGGGGGGGATGGTTCTGAGGGCTGGGAGGGGTCCCAGGGTGTCCAGACGGTCGGGGAGATCCGGGGCTACCAGGGGTCAGGTGGGGTTCATGGGTGTGTGTCTGGAGGCTATGGGGGGTCCAGGGGCTTGGGGGAGGTTCTGGGCGCCAGAAGGAGTCCCAGAGGGGTCCAGAAGGTTGCAGAGGTCGGGGGGGGGTCTGGGAGTCAGGTGGGGGCCAGGGGGTCAGGGAGAGTCCAGAGGTTTGGGGGTACTGGTAATCTGGGGGTTGAGGGAGATCCTGGGGTCGGGAGGGGATCCAGGGGGGTCAGGGGGGCCCTGGGGTGGGGAGGTCTGGGGGAGGGTCTGGGCATCAGATGGAGGTCCAGGGGTTCACGGGGGTCCAGAGGCTCAGCGGGGTCCAAAGGCTCGGGGGAGTGGTGGTCCCAGGGGGATCCAGAGGGCTGGGGAGGTCCGGGGGGCTCCAGAGGCTTTAGGGGGCCGGGGGTTCTGGGGGTCCAGAGGCTCTAGGGGAGTCTGGAGGCTCTAGGGGGGTTCCGGGGGATCCAAAGGCTTTAGGGGGGGTTCTGGAGGCTTTAGGGGGCCCCAGGGGTTCCGGAGGCTTTAGGGCGGCCCAGGGGATTCCAGGGGCTCTAGGAGGGTCCAGGGGGTTCCGGGGGATCCGAAGGCTTTGGGGGCGGGTCCAGGGGGTTCCAGAGGAGTCTGGGGGGGTACTCACTTGTCCACCTTGATCTGCCAGTAGGCCTTGCGGGACACAGGCACGTAATGCAGGTCCCCCTCGTACAGCCCCGGGTCCGTGCCCCCCAGTAGCAGCTCGCCCCCATCCTCTGCCGAGCCCCTGCAACCAGGGGTGAGAGAGAGCTTGGGGGCTGAGCCTGGAGGGCAGGGGAGGTGGGCACTGAGATCTCAGGCAGGAGGGGGCAGGGGGGCTGACTGGGGTGTTGGCAAGGGGACAGGGGCTTTGGGGTGACAGGGGGTCAAGGCCGGAGCTCCTGTGGGGGAATGAGGGTTTGGGGGTGGGGGGATTGGGTGCTGAGTTGGGCACTGTGGGTTTGGGGACACCGGGGGTGGAGGAGGGGCTTCAGGGTCTGGGCACCAGGGGGCTCAGGGGTCCGGACACTGGGAGTCCAGAGATGCCAGGGGGCTCCAGGCACTCCAGGGTCTGGGCATGGAGGGCTTTGGGGTCTAGGTGCCAGGGATCTGAGGACACCGAGGGGTTCAGGGGTCCGGGCGCTGGGGGTCCAAGGACACCGGGCGCCTCAGGGGTCTGGGTGCTAGAGTCAAAGGACACTGGAGGGGTTTGGGGGTCCAGGAACTGGGTATCTGAGGACATCAGGGGGTCCAGGTTCCAAGGATCTGAGGACACTGGGGGGCTCAGGGGTCTGGGTGCTGGGGGGCTCTGGGGTCGAAGGACACCTGGGAACTCAGAGGTCCGGGCACCGGGGGCTCTGGGTGCTGGGGGGCTCTGGGCACCAGAGGCTCTGACCTGCGGAGGTGGAAGGAGAAGACATTCTCGTCCAGCAGCCCCTGCGCCATCATGTTGTCGAAGACGGGGGTGACCCCGCACACCGAGAGGCTGGGGTACCCCATCCCCAGGATCCCGTCAAACTTGGTTGCCACGAACACCAGCCCTGGCAGGTCCACGGCCTCAGCGAACGTCTGATTCTCCACCGTCAGGTTGGACACCTGGGAGCAGAGCCAGGGAGAGAACCCAGGAATCCTGGCTCCCAGCCACTCCTCCCTGCTCCAACCACCAGCCCCCACTCCCCTCCCAGAGCCGGTGAGAGAACCCAGGTGTGCAGGCCTCCAGCCCCTCCCCCCTGCTCCAACCACCAGCCCCCCTCCCCTCCCAGAGCCGGGGAGAGAACCCAGGCATCCTGGCCCCCACTCACGGTGACCATGTCCTGGCTGAGGAAGCCCTTCAGGCTGCCACTCCCGTAGCGGATGGAGAACTTGGTGTGGTTGCGTTTGTGGGTGCAGGAGAAGAGTGAGTAGTAGTGAGTGTGCACCCCTGCAGGGAGAGGGGGAGTCAGGAGAGACAGACACAGCCCTCTCCCCCCGCGACGGAGCCTCCCTGTTCATCCCCTGGGGGGAGAGATGTGACAAAGCGGTATTGTTCTTAATGTTCTCTCTGAATACGGTGTGGGTGCCTCAGTTTCCCCAGGCAGTTCTTAAGTATCTAGGTGGGGGGATAAGGGAGTGTGATTAATGATGAGCCCTAGAGGGCCAGTGTGATGGGGTCTGCACAGAGAATGGCCGATACCCCATCTCCTGGCAGCTGATGGCCTGGGCCCCCCCTCCGCTGCAAGGTGCCAACTGAAGGGGCTGGAGAACAAAGGGATCAGGTGGCCTCCTGGCCTGGGAAAGGGACAAAGGCCAGAGGAGGGCGGGAGAGTCTCAGTTTGGGGCTGGCTGGGGAAATGGAGGGAGGCCCAGATGGGGCTCTGGCCTCCCTGCCCCCCCAAGATGGACCTGACTAAGGGGTCCTGGTCTGTACCTACCAGCTCTGGTTTAGACCATGTTCCTGTCGGCTAATAAACCTTCTGTGTCCCCGGCTGGCTGAGAGTCACGTCTGACTGCGGAGTTGGGGGGCAGGACCCTCTGGCTCCCCCAGGACCCCCCCCCCGCGTGCGGACTTGCTGCGGGAAGCACAGGGTGGGGCAGGGGAGGCTGGAGGCTCTGGGGTCAGCCCCAGGAAGGTGGAAGCTGGGGCAGTGTCTTGCCCTGGGGACAGTAGCTCCGAGAGAGGAGGGTCCCCCTTGGATCCTGGCTGGGTCGTAGGGGGCAGCTCCAGAGCATCGCCTGGGGATGCCATGACGGGGGGGGTCAGGAGAGACAGACACAGCCCCCCCAACATAGCCCCCTGGGGGGCATCAGGAGAGTCAGACACAGCCCCCCCCAACAGAGCCCCCCCAGCACCCCTGGGGACAGAGGGGGGAGAGGAAGGACAGACGGACACCCCCCAGCCCGCCGGCACCCCCTGGGCCCCCACTCACAGCACGCCAGGTGCTGGAGGTAGCAGCTGGCCGAAGGCACCCACAGGTTGGACGAGCCCGTGTCAAAGATGACGTTGAACTGCTGGGGGGGCGTCCCGACCCCGATCTCCCCATAGAACTGGGCCTGGGGGGGTCAGTGCTGAGGGTCAGCACCCAGCCCGGCCCCCCAGAGCCATCGCCCTCTCCCAGCCCCCCAACCTCCCAGTGCCATCCCTTGCCCCCCAGCCCTGGCCCCACAGAGCCACCCCCCTCTCCCAGCCCCCCAGTGCCGTCCCCTGCCCTCCAGCCCCAGCCCCCCAGAGCTACTGCCCTCTCCCAGCCCTCCAACCCCCCAGTGCCATCCCCTGCCCCCCAGCCCTGGCCCCACAGAGCCACCCCCCTCTCTCAGCCCCCCAGTGCCATCCCCTGCCCCCCAGCCCCAGCCTCACAGAGCCCCTGCCCCCCAAACTACCCCCCAGCACAGCCCCCCTCCCTTTCAGCCCAGTTCCCCCAGGCTGAGCTGCCCCAGGGCCGGGTTTGGGGGCTGACTCACATCCATGTAGTTGTGCAGACGATGGGGGGCAGCTGAGCGGCTGTGGGAACCCCTGCCCGGCCCCCCGCCAGTCCCCAGGTCGGTGACGGGGAGCCCTGTCCCACCAAACCGGCTCCGGACTGAAGGGAACTTCCGCAGGGGGATCCTGTCGGAGGGAGGGTGGGGTCAGTGCAGGGAAACCACGGGACCCCCCCGGACCTCCCCTAACCCCCCTGAGCCAGCCAGTCCCTGTCCTGGGGCTGGGTGGGACCTGGCACCCCCCAGAGGGGAGAGGCCCCATGCCCCCTTCCCCACGCCCCAGCCAGCCAGTCCCCCGCCCTGGGGCCAGATGGGAGCCGGTGCACCCCAGAGCGGACAGGCCCCATGCCCCATTCCCTGCCCCACTGAGTCAGCCAGTCCCTGCTCTGTGGGAGGGTGGGAGCAGTGGAGGTACCAGTCCCATGCTGCGGCCTGGAACTGGCCGGACTGGTCGGGGGACTGGCTGGGTGGGGCGAGCTCAGAAATCCCTGGGGGGTGCCGGGAGCTGGAACCGCCAGTGTGTGGGGCACCGGGATCCTTTGATCTCCCTTGCCAGGCAGCCCCTGCCCATGCTGGCACCTGCCTCATCCAGGCCATGACCCCGCTTGCACCCTCCCTCCCTCCCTCCCTCAGCTGGGAGAGAACCCAGGTGCCCTGGCTCCCAACCTCGCCCCCCCAGTTCTAACCACTAGACTCCACTTCCCTCTTCGAGCTGGGATAGAACCCAGGTGTCCTAGTTCCCAGCCACCCCACTTCTAACCACTAGATCCCACTCCCCTCCCAGAGCCGGGGAGAGAACCCAGGAATCCAGACTCCCCACCCCACCTGATCTAACCACTAGACCCCACTCCCCTCCCGGAGCCGGGGAGAGAACCCAGGTGTCCTCGTTCCCAGCCACCCCACTTCTAACCACTAGACCCCACTCCCCTCCCAGAGCCGGGGAGAGAACCCAGGAGTCCTGGTTCCCAGCCCCTCCAGCTCTAACCACTAGACCCCACTCCCCTCCCAGAGCCGCGGAGAGAACCCAGGAGTCCTGACTCCCCACCCTCACCTGCTCCAACCACTAGACCCCACTCCCCTCCCAGAGCCGGGGAGAGAACCCAGGAGTCCTGACTCCCCACCCCCACCTGCTCTAACCACTAGACCCCACTCCCCTCCCAGAGCCGGGGAGAGAACCCAGGAGTCCAGACTCCCCACCCCACCTGCTCTAACCACTAGACCCCACTCCCCTCCCAGAGCCGGGGAGAGAACCTAGGAGTCCTGGTTCCCAGCCCCTCCAGCTCTAACCACTAGACCCCACTCCCCTCCCAGAGCTGCGGAGAGAACCCAGGAGTCCTGACTCCCCACCCCCACCTGCTCTAACCACTAGACCCCACTCCCCTCCCAGAGCCGGGGAGAGAACCCAGGAGTCCTGACTCCCCACCCCCGCCTGCTCTAACCACTAGACCCCACTCCCCTCCCAGAGCTGCGGAGAGAACCCAGGAGTCCTGACTCCCCACCCCCACCTGCTCTAACCACTAGACCTCACTCCCCTCCCAGAGCCGGGGAGAGATCCCAGGAGTCCTGACTCCCCACCCCCACCTGCTCTAACCACTAGACCCCACTCCCCCCGACAGGACCCAGGCGTACGGGGCCCTCACCGGATCAGCGCCTGGGTGCCCAGCGCCAGCAGCAGGAGGGCGGCAGAGCTCGGGACCCCCATCCTCGCTCCAGTGCGGCGGCCGCTCTCGGCCCGTCTGTCCCCAGGCCAGGGAGCCGCTCAGCCCCCGCCGGGAGCTCGGGAACCGCCTCCTCCCATTGGCTGGGTCACCTGGGGTGCAGCGCCTGATTGGCCGGGAGCCCCGGGGCTCGGGCTCGGATTGGCCCCGGCCTGCCGGGGTGCAGCGCCCCATTGGCCCTGGCTCGGCCGGCGAGGGCAGGCTGCGGGCGGGGTGCCCCGGGTGAGCCCCAAGCCCTGCCTGGGGGCGGGAGCCGGGCGCTGAGCCAGCGGGGGGCTCCTGCCCCTGCCCCTTGGCCCCCTTCAACCCCTGCCCCCTCCCCATAGCCCCCCAACCTGCAACCTAACCCTCCCCCATCCCCACAGCCTGCCCCACAGCCCCCCAACCTGCACCCTAACCCTCCCCACTCCTACAGCCCCATAGCCCGCCCCACAGCCCCCCAACCTGCACCCTAACTCTCCCCTTCTCCACAGCCCCCACCCTGCACCCTAACCCTCCCCTTCCCCACAGACCACCCCACAGCCCCCAATCTGCAACCTAACCCTCCCCTTCCCCACAGCCTGTCCCACAGCCCCGCAACCTGCACCCTAACCCTCCCCTTCCCCACAGCCTCATAGACTGCCCCACAGCCCCCCAACCTGCACCCTAACCCTCCCCTTCCTCACAGCCTCATAGACTGCTCCACAGCCCCCCAGCCTGCACCATAACCCACCCCTTCCCCACAGCCCCCCAACCCTCTCAACCCACACAGCCCCATAGCCCTCACCACAGCCCCTCCCACCCCCTTCCCCACAGCCCCATAGCCCACCCCACAGCCCCCCCAACCTGCACCATAACCCTCCCCACACAGCCCCATAGCCCTCCCCCACCTCCCACAGCTCCATAACCTTCCCCACTGCCCCCTCCATGCACCATGACCCTTCCCCCACCCGATCCTCCACAGCCCCATAGCCCTCCCCACAGCCCCCAACCTGCACCATAATCCTCCCCCCACAACCTCATAGATCTTCCCACAACCCCCTCCCGTCCCCTTCCCCATAACCCTCCCCCACCCCCACGCCCTCCCCACAGCCCCCCAACTTGCACCATAACCCTCCCCCACACCCCTTCCCCACCCCCTTCCCCAGAGCCCCATAACCCCCCCATAGCCCCCTCCCTGTACTATAACCTTCCCTATAGCCCCCCTTGGCCCATCTACCCTGCCCCATCTACTGTTCCTCAGCCCTGCCGGTGCCCCTCACACCCGACCCGCAGCCCCCTGCTAGCCCGGCCCTCGGCTCCCCCCACCAGCTCTGCCGGTGCCCCTGCAGTGAGGCGCAGTTGCCGGGGGGAGCTGCTGCACATCAGGGATGGATTCAGACTCTGCGGGTGGGGGGTTTCAAGATTTTATTGTTGTTTCTGTAAGAGCCGGGGGTGTCCCAGACATGAGGGACCTGGGGGGGGATCGTAGATGGGGTCATGGGGGTGGCAGACATCAGGGGCTGAAGTGGGCCTGGGGGATGGGTGGGATCAGGGCTCCCCTGAGATCTCTCCCCCAACAGCCCCCACCCCCTGGGCAGGTGGGCCTGTGGATTGGGGCCAGTTGGGGAAAGGGGGGGCTGGCTGTTGCAGGGGTCAGCAGGGCAGGGTTTGGGGGAGTCTGGGCAGGGTCCCCCCTTCCCTTCCCTGCCGCAGTTGACGGTGGGTGGTGGGGTGCAGGCCTCCACGGAGAGGGGCGCTGAGGTCAGGGCACTGGCTGGACGTAGTTGGCGGGGTACAGCCCCACGCGCCCCCTGTCCGTCACCCCCTTGCACCAGCCCTGGGGGTCCTGCTCCTCCAGCTTTGTCAGCTCCTCCCCTGCAAGGACAGGCAGCGCGTTAGGGGGCGGGGGGAGTCACTGGGTCTGTAGGCCAGTTGGGGGAGTGTGGGGTGAGGTGGGGGGGGAGAGTCAGTGGGGTTTGGGTGCATAAGGGGAGGGGTCAGTTGGGGGATGGGCTCAGTGGTGTGTGGGGTCTGTTAACGGGGATGGGGTCCATGCGGGGGTAGGGGGATCCATCAGGGGCTGTGTGGGATGGGGTCTGTCGGGGAATGGGCTCAGTGGAGCATGGATGGGGATCCACTCAGGAGGGGTGGGGGATGAGGTCCATGGAGGGGGTCTGTTGGGGGAAGGGGGTATGTGGGGTGGCGGTGGGCTGTGTTGGGGGAAGGGCTTAGTGAGGGAGTTGAGGGGGTCAGAGGCCAGCCGGCGGATGGGCTGGAGGGTCGAGAGGGGTCAGGGCCCAACCGGGGGAGGAGTTGGGGGGGTCCAGCGGGTTTAGGAGGTCATGGCCCAGCCGGGGTATGGGCTGGGGAGGCCCAGCGGCAGGGGGGGAAGAGCTGGGGGAGCTCGGGGGGGGGGACAGAGTCCCCCCGGAGGTCACTCACCCGCAGTGAAGCTCAGCTCGTCCGGCTCCTGCCCGGCATAGTCGTAAATGGCCCGAACCCGCTGGCCCAGAACCGGCGCTGGCACCTCAGCCGCGCTGCGGTGGCAGGGGAGACAATGAGGGGGCAGAGCTCCTGGGGGACAAGCCCACACCCGAGCCCCCCCGCATCGTCCCAAGGGCCTCCCCCACTCCCTCCCAAACTGGGGGGCTGCCCCATGCAGGCTGGGGGTAGGGCAGGGTTTTCCAAGAGGCTGGTGTGTTGTTATAGGGTTTCCAGGGGCGGTGAAGGGAGGCTGGTGGGTCAGCGTAGGTGTCCTGGGGGGCTGGGGCATTATTGGGTTGTCCACCCCGCTCGCCTGCCCCTGGCCGCCCCCCCCCGCTTACCTGCCCAGGGCTGGGCGGATGCTCTGCAGCGTCACCTTCTCCTCCTCCTGCACCGGTGGCGGCGCCTTGGGGCTCGGTTGCTCCCACTCCGGGCTCCATGCCTGGGGGGGGAGGAAATGGGGGCTCAGCCCTGGGGGGACTCCCAGCCAGACCCCTACTTGCTTGGGGGGTGGGGGGAGCTCTGGGGTTTCCCATGGAGATGGGCCCAGAGCTGGACCCGCGGCTGCGGTGCGGGGCGGGGGGATGTGATGAAGTGGGGATTTTCCCTTGTTGTGTTGTGTGTGTTTCCTGCTGTTTTGCATGGATGCCATGTGTGCCTCAGTTTCCCTGTGTGCTGCACCAATGCCTGGGTGGTGGGAATGGGGGGGGTGACTTTTGTGGGGGCTGCTCCAGCTGCCTGCAGGGATGCTTTGGCTGCCCCCTTCGAAAACCTGAGACCCAGCAGGGGGGATGTAACCAGGGGACTCTTGGCCCGGGAAGCGAGACAAAGGCCAGAGGAGGAGCAACGGGCAGGGCAGGAGCCAGGCGGCTGGGAGCGAGTGAGTCTTGGGGTGCCAGGGGGAGGACCAGAGCCCTGGCTCTTGGCTCCCTGACCCGAAAGCTGGACTTGGCTGAAAGTCCCTGATTTCTGTGCTAACAAGCTCTGGTTTAGACCTTGTTCCTGCCGGCTAATAAACCTTCTGTGTCCCCGGCTGGCTGAGAGTCACGTCTGACTGCGGAGTCGGGGGGCAGGACCCTCTGGCTCCCCCAGGACCACGCCCCTGTGCGGACTCACTGCAGGAAGCGCAGGGTGGGGCAGGGGAGGCTGGAGGCTCCGGGGTCAGCCCCAGGAAGGTGGAAGCTGGGGCAGCGTCTTGCCCTGGGGACAGTAGCTCCGAGAGAGGAGGGTCCCCCAAGGTCCTGCCTGGCTTCGTGACAGGGTGGGGGGGCATTTCTCACCTCGAACTCGGGCCATGCCATGGCCATGCCGGGCCCGCGCTGGCGGCGCCACCAGTCCAGGTCCTGGCGGGCGCTGATGTCGCCGATGGCCTGGCGGAGCTGGGTCTGTGCAGCCTGCACCCTGCGGGGGGGGGTGGGGGGGATTTGTCTCAGTCCAGCCCCCTGACCCAGCCTCCTCCCTCCCCCACAACTCCTCCCCTGCACCCCCACAACTGGCCCAGCCCGGCTTCCCCAGCAGCCTCCCACCTGCAGACCCAATGTGCTCCCCTGCCATTGATCCCACCCGGGGCGGGCAGTGGGGTCCAGCTGACAGGGGAGGTGGGTCTCTCTTACCCAGGACAGGCGGTGGAGTCCAGCCAGCGGGGGAGGGGGGTCTCTCTTGACGGAGTGGGCGGTGGGGTCTAGCCGGTGGGGGAGGGGGGTCTCTCTTGCCGGGGCGGGCGGTGGGGTCTAGCCGGTGGGAGAGGGGGGTCTCTCATGCTGGAGTGGGCGATGGGGTCTAGCCGGTGGGGGAGGGGGGTCTCTCTTGCCAGGGCGGGCGGTGGGGTCTAGCCGGTGGGGGAGGGGGGTCTCTCTTAGCCGGGGTGGGCAGTGGGTCCAGCCGGCGGGGGAGGGGGGGTCTCCCTTACTCGTGGCGGGCGGTGGGGTCCAGCTTTCAGGGGAGGGGGGTCTCTCTTATCTGGGGTGGGCGGTGGGGTCCAGCTGGCGGAGGGGGGGGTCTCTCTTACCCAGGATGGGCGGTGGGGTCCAGCTGGTGGGGGCGGGTGGTGAGGTCCAGCCGGCGGGGGAGGGGGATCTCTCATACCTGGGGTGGGCGGTGGGGTCCAGCTGGCGGGGGAGGGGGGGTCTCTCTTAGCTGGGGCAGGTGGTGGGGTCCAGCTGGCAGGGGAGGGGGGTCTCTCTTACCTGGGGTGGGCGGTGGGGTCCAGATGGCAGGGGACGGGTGGTCTCGCTTACCCGGGATGGGTGGTGGGGTCCAGCTGGCGGGGGAGGGCGGTGGGGTCCAGCCGGCGGGGGAGGGGGTTGTCTCTTACCTGGGGTGGGCGGTGGGGTTCAGCTGGCGGGGGAGGGGGGTCTCTCTTACCCGGGATGGGCAGTGGGGTCCAGTGGTGGGGGAGGGCGGTGGGGTCCAGCCGGCGGGGGAGGGGGTTCTCTCTTACCTGGGGCGGGCGGTGGGGTCCAGCCAGTGGGGGAGGGGGGTCTCTCTTACCCGGGATGGGCGGTGGGGTCCAGCTGGCGGGGGAGGGGGTCTCTCTTACCCAGGATGGGCGGTGGGGTCCAGCTGGTGGGGGAGGGCGGTGGGGTCCAGCCGGTGGGGGAGGGGGTTCTCTCTTACCTGGGGTGAGCGGTGGTGTCCAGCTGGTGAGGGAGGGGGGTCTCTCTTACCCAGGGTGGGCGGTGAGGTCCAGCTGGCGGGGGAGGGGGGTCTCTCTTACCCGGGGAGGGCGGTGGGGTCCAGCTGGTGGGGGAGGGGTGGTCTCTCTAACCCGGGGTGGGCGGTGAGGTCCAGCTGGCGGGGGAGGGGGGTCTCTCTTACCCAGGATGGGCGGTGGGGTCCAGCTGGCGGGGGAGGGGTGGTCTCTCTTACCCGGGGTGGGCGGTGGGGTCCAGATGGCGGGGGACAGGTGGTCTCGCTTACCCGGGATGGGTGGTGGGGTCCAGCTGGTGGGGGAGGGCGGTGGGGTCCAGCCGGCGGGGGAGGGGGTTGTCTCTTACCTGGGGTGGGCGGTGGGTTCCAGCTGGCGGGGGAGGGGGGTCTCTCTTACCTGGGGTGGGCGGTGGGGTCCAGCTGGCGGGGGAGGGGGGTCTCTCTTACCCGGGATGGGCGGTGGGGTCCAGCTGGCGGGGGAGGGGTGGTCTCTCTTACCCGGGGTGGGCGGTGGGGTCCAGATGGCGGGGGACAGGTGGTCTCGCTTACCCGGGATGGGTGGTGGGGTCCAGCTGGTGGGGGAGGGGGTTGTCTCTTACCTGGGGTGGGCGGTGGGTTCCAGCTGGCGGGGGAGGGGGGTCTCTCTTACCTGGGGTGGGCGGTGGGGTCCAGCTGGCGGGGGAGGGGGGTCTCTCTTACCCGGGATGGGCGGTGGGGTCCAGCTGGCGGGGGAGGGGTGGTCTCTCTTACCCGGGGTGGGCGGTGGGGTCCAGCCGGCGCTGCAGAGCTGCCAAGGCCTCCTTGAGGAACTCAATGCGTCTCTGCTCGAACTCCTGGCCCTGCTCGAAGACCGACTCCATCTCCTCCACATAGCGCGGGCTGGCGCGGGTCAGCTCCGCCAGCGCCTGCTCGTAGTGCTGCCGCTCCTGGGGGGCAGGGGTGTCAGGGGGGCCCTGGGAGCAGGGGCAGCCCCTAGGCCAGGAGAAGAACGGGCCTCCTATGGACCCGTTCGGCAGGGGCGAGTGGCGGGGCGGGGGAGTCCAGCAGTCTGGACAAACGAGGAGGGCAAGGGAATTTTCTGCAGTCAGTTGGAGGAGCACGGTGTGTGCCTCAGTTTCTCCTATGAACTACACCGTGTCCTGTGGGTAGCACAAGGCTGGATACTCCCTGCGGAGGCCCAGAATCGCAGCTGTGACCCACACCGGCTGTCTGGGGCTGCAGCCAGGCACTGGAGAGCCCACGAAGACAAAAACTGGGACATTGGCTACCTGGCAACTAACGGCCGTGGCGGGGCGGCTGGCCGGATCTGACCAGCCAGGGAGCAAAGGGCGGAGGAGCGGGGGGGCTGGTGCCCCCAAGCAGGGACTGGGACCGAGCGGGAGCTGGGGGGGTCGACGCTAGACCAGGCTCCGGAGCGCCAGAGCGGTCCAGGGGGCAACTCCTCGCTGTGCTACCCAAGGAGAGTCCCGTCCCGCCAGCTGGGTGGCACAGGAGGGGGTGGGTTGCCCCCCAGGGGGTACGGGGCTCTTTGGGAGGTCTGTTGCTGGGGGGGGCAAGCCGGGGGGGCTGCAGGCTCCAAAGAGGCAGAGGAGCCGTGGGGCTGACCCTGATGGAAAAGCGGGACCCCTGGGGGTCCAGCCCACGGACGGAGGCCTCCCCGAGGCTGTCCCGAAGTTGGATCCAGTGCTGGGACCATGGCCCGGGGAGAGGGGTCTGCGGCCGGGTGCGCCCACCTTGTGCGTCTCCAGGGTGTGGCGCTGGCGCTCCTCCCGCAGGGCCCGCTGGCGGTCGGGGGCCAACGGGGGGCCCCCCGGGGCTTGCTGCTCCCGCCCCGCAGCCACGTGCTCCTTGCGGCAGGCCCGGTGGTACAAGGCTTTGGCCTTCTCCACCTGGGGGAGGGGCGAAACGAGGGGCTGCAACTGCGGCTGGGACCCCCAGGGCCCCTAATCCCTCCCCCGCAGCCCCGCTGACTCCCACCCTGTGGCCCCCCTGACCCTCCCATATTCCTGTAACCTCCCCACAACCTCCACCAGTGCCCCCCTGTGCAGCACCCCCCACTCAGAATGCACCCCCCCCTACACTGGGCCCCATGCAGCGCCCCCAAGGTACCCCCATGATTGCCCCCATGCAGCGCCCTGCCCCCTGGGCAGCACCCTTATGCACAGCCCCCACCGCAGCAGCCCACCCCCTGCTCCGTGTTATCCGGGCAGCGCCCCGCAGCGTGGCGCCCCATGCAGTGCCCCCCCATGGACAGCCCCCGCCCCCCGCAGCACCCACCTTGTGCAGGCGGCGGGCCCAGGGTTTCTGGGCGCGCCGGAAGCCGCTCTCCAGCTCGCGGGCCTCGCGGAACCTGCCCAGCAGCTTGCGGTGATAGTTGTCCCGCTGCCAGCCCCGCACGCGGGCCAGCTCCTCCGCCACCAGCGCCCGCTGCGTGTCCCGGTGCAGCCGGCTCAGCCGCTCCGTGGAGTCCAGGAAGGCCTGCCAGGCCCGGCGCACCGAGCCATACAGGGGGCCTGCGGGAGGGTGGAGATGGGGGCACTGTGCTCCGGGGGCTCGGCAGGGGACGCTGGGCTGTAGGGTCGTGGGGTGGGGGGCTCAATAGGGGACGCTGGGCTGTGGGGAGGGTGGCGGGTTCGGTAGGGGGCGTTGGGCTGCAGAGGGGTGGAGGGCTCAGTCGGGGGCGCTGCGTTGCAGGGGGGTGGGGCAGGAGGCTCAGCAGGGGGCGCTGGGCTGCGGGGAGGGTGGGCAGGGGGCTCGGTAGGGGGTGACGTGCTGCAGGGGGGCTCAGCAGGGGGCGCCATGCTGCAGGGGGGCTCAGCAGGGAGGTCGGTAGGGGGCACCGTGCTGCGAGGGGCAGGGGGTGGGGACTCACTCGCATCCACCAGGGGGCGCCACTTCTGCACCCAGGCCCCCATGTGCCGGGCGTAGCTGCCTTCGATCCGCGCCCGGTCCCGGAAGCAGCTGACCAGCTGGTCGCACACCTGGGACCCCTCCTCCAGCCGCCGCACCGTGCGCTGGTACCGGTTCGGCTGGAGGGGGGGCAGACATGTGGGGGGGGTCAGGCCCAGCAGGAGCCCCGCTCCATTTCACGCCCCCCATGTCGCCCTGGGGGGGTGTTTGGGGAAGAAGCTGGGGGGAGGAGATGAGGGGGTCCTACGCGTACCCCCCCATCTCCTCCCCAACAGCCAAGCCACCCCTCAGCCCTAGAGCCAGTCCCACCCAGAACTCCACTGCAGGGTCCGAGCCCCCCATCACTGCCCCTCCCATGGCCCCCTCAGCCGCTCCCCCTCCCCCCAGCCGCTCACCATCCAGAAGCTGTCGCTGGGGGGCTCGTCGCCGGCCACCTCACTGTAGATCTCCGACATGGTCCAACCTGGGGGGAGGGGGCAAAATGGGGGTGGGGGTGGTGAGACCTGCCCAGATGGCCACTCCCCCAGCCCTCCAGGGGGACCCGCTGCCGGAGCCTGAACCCCCTCTTACTTGCACCCCCACAGTAAGACTAGAGTCCCCTCCTCAAGCTCCCCCCCAATGACCTTCTCTCCCCATGGCCAAACCTGCCCAGTCAGTGTGCCCCATGGCCCCGCCACAGCCCCACGGGAAACCCCCAGCTCCACAGGGAACCCCTGGCCACGCTCCAGGCCCACGCGCCCCCCTCCGGCCCCCTCGGCCGGTACCTTGTGGGGCTGGCGCTGCCCGGGGCCCGACAAAGCCCGGCTGCAGCGCAGGGTGGCTGGGGGGGTCAGGCGCTGATGTGGAGACGGGCGGCGCGGGGAACGACATGTGTTAGCAGTTAGGGAAGTTGGAGCCGTGCCATGGACCAGCCCCAGCCAGGAGGCCGATGGGGCTGGCTCCTGCATCGCCCCCCCGCCTGTCATTGGGGGGCTGTCAGGGCGGTGCCGGTACTGGGGTCAGGGGCACCCTGCTTCCACCATCGCCCGTCTTCCCCGGAGCCACCCCCACCTTGCTAGGGGTTGCCATGGGGCCGCTAGGGGCTACCGTGGCATTGCCAAGGGCTGCACCGAGGTCGCTAGGGATCACCATGGCATTGCCAAGGGCCTTGCTGGCATCGCTAGGGGTCGCCGTGGTGTCGCTCGGGGCTACCATGACATTGCCAAGGGCCTTGCTGACATCATGAGGGGTCACCGTGGTGTCGCTCAGGGCTACCGTGGCATTGCCAAGGGCCTTGCTGGCATCGCTAGGGGTCGCCGTGGCGTCTCCCTCCATGGCAGCCAGGCCTGGATGCGGGGACCCAAGCCTCCGCCTTAGTGGGACAGGTCTTGCCCTTTTTTGGGGGGGGCTGCTGGCTCCATCGGGGGCTGCTCCCTCCCCCTGCAGCTGGGCAGGTATCTCGGCCGCCCCTATATGACCTGGACCCTGAGGCACCATGTGGCTGGGGCTGGCTCCCCACCTGGAATCATTGCCCCTTCCCCGTGGGCCTCTTCTCCGGACCCCCAGGGATGTGCCCCCTACTCTTCCCTCTCCCCCACCCCTGGAGTGTGTCCCCCTTCCCGGTCCCATCTCCCCCTGCCCCCGGCCGGGACCAGGGTTGACTCGGGGTGAGAAATTGGAAAAAAATTAAATGTGTGTGGGGGGGTAGGGGCAGAGAACAGGCTTCCTGGCCCTGCCCCCCTCCCCTCAGCCCCCCTCTGGCCCTGCCCCACTCCTTCCACTCCCCCCCTCCCCCCGTCCTCCCCCGCTCCTGGCATCTGCGCCTCGATTTTCCAGCCACTTGCACTGGCCAGGAAGCAGGGAAAATAACGGCCGAAGGGAAGAATGGGGGGGCCAGGACCCACCAGTGCCCGTGGGGGGGGGCAGCAACATGGGGGAAGGGCCATGAGTGAGTTTCTCCCCTTATCCTGCTTGCTCCCTCCTGACTCTGGCGCCCCACCCTCTTCTCTGCCCCCCTGCCTCCCCCCGTCCCATGGAAACCCCTAATCTCTCCTAGCAGCTGTGCAGACCTGTCTCCCAACCAAAGAGCCCCCCTGCCCCCCACTGCCCACCCCCAATTCCCATCTCCCCACTCCCTGTGCCCCAATTCTCCCCTTCTCTCAGCCCTGATCTCCCCACCCCGTCCTCTGAGCCCCCGCCGATTCCTACCCCCACCCCCCTCCTCCCAGCCCCCCAGTGCTCCATAATCCCTCCTGTCCTCCCCCACACCCCACTCCTCCCCAGCTGGGACACATCATCTGGCAACATGGGCGGTAGTGTTGGTGGGAGGGGGTCCCAGCCCAGTTACCCTCCTTTACACTCACCCCTTCCCCTCTCTGGGTGTCTCTCCCTCTCTGCAGGGGCGGGCAGCTCCAGGATTCCTGGGCAGGGAATGTCAGATTTCAGGGGGAGGGGGCTGGGGGCTCTCGACACACATGGGCTGTTAACCCCTTCGGCTCCCCGCACAGCTCAAAGGGCCTGGCTGGACGCTGCTGTGGGGAAGCTCGCAGCACTGGGGTCCCCGGCTGGAGGCACTGCCATGAGAAAGTTTGCAGCGCTGAGGTCCCCAGCTGGGGGCACTGCTGTGGGGGAGCTCACAGCACCGGCATCCCTGGCTTGGCGGCACTGCTGGGGGGAAGCTGGCCGCATTGGGGACTCCAGTTTGGGGGCACTGCTGGGGGGAAGCTCACAGCACCGGGAATCCCTGGCTTGAGGGCACTGCTGGGGGAAGCTCGCAGCGCCAGAGTCCCTGGCTTGGGGGCACTGCTGCGGGGAAGCTCACAGGGCTGCAAAGCTCTCACACACACGTCACCATTCCCGACATGCCCCGGCCGCCCCACCCCGAGTGGGGCGCGTGCCAGGCTTGTTCAGGGCCTGACAGCTGTGGCAGCTGTTCCGCTGGGCTATTTCCAGGCAGCTTAGATGGAGGCATGGCCACCCCCCACCCGCCCCTTCCTGCTGCCATGGGGCTGCTCGGGGCCCAGAGCCAGCCGTCCCCAGGGGCAGACGTGGGGTTGGGACACCCCGTGCCAGGCAGAGCTGTAAAAATAACCAGCGCGGCCCCCACAGCCAGCCCCACCCAGGCCAGGAATATTTCTGGCTCCTGGGCCCGGTGTCTTGTTTCCAGGGCTAGTTGCAATTCAAGGACAGGGACCCCTGGGAACTGGGGCCATGCCTCAAGTCTGGGGGTTCCTGGGGGCTGGGATATAGCTGGGGGGCATGTCTTAGTTCTGGGGGTTCCTGGGGGCTGGGATAGAGTGGGGGGCCCTCATGTCTCAGTTCTATAGGTTCCTGGGGGCTAGGATACAGTGGGGGAGACAGGTTCGTGTCTCGGTGCCGGGGGTTCCTGGGGGATGGGATAGAACAGGGGGGGCATGTCTCAGTTCTGGGGGCTCCTGGGGGATGGGATATAGTGGGGGGCTGTCAGGAGCCCCTGAGGGGGTGTTCCACCCCTTCCTTTTTTGGGGGTCCCCCTGTTCTTCAGGTCCCCCTTGCCCCTCACTCTGCCCCCGAATGCTATGCTACCCCATAGGCATGGGGCGGACCACCCCTCTTCCTGCTGCTCTAGCTGCTGCTCCCCACACTCCCAAACCCCACCCCAGCCCAGCCTCTCCCCCTCCCCTTCTCAGGCTCCTCCCCCTCCTTAGGCTCCTCCCCACTCCCAGGCCCTGCCCCTGCCCCTTCCTAGGCCTCACCCCATCCCTATCCCCCTCTTAGGCCCCGCCCCTTCTGCATCCACCTCCCCTCTCCATTCCTAGCCCCCCTCCCCACTCCCGGACCCTCCCTTCAGCTATTCCTAGGCCCCGCCCCTGGAGGGCTGCCCTTCCAGATGCCTGTCCCGCCCTAACACAGAGATACCCCCGCTCCCCTCCCGCCCCTTCCCCCTCAGCGCTCTCCTCCTCCCCCTCCCCACAGCCCCCTCCCCTCGCCGGGAGAGGAGAGGCGAGGCCTTTTCCTGGCCTTTTCCGTCAGGCGTGCTCATGGGCAGCCTTGACCCGGGGGTCCTCACGCGGAGCTTTAAGTAGTGAGGCCCCAGCGGGGAGCGCGCCACGTGGAGCCGGGGCAGGCTGGGGCCACGTGCAGGCGGATGGGTGAGCGGTGCGGGGGGGAGGTAGAAGTGGGGTGACCTGCGATGGGGATGGGCGGGGAGGCTTGGGACAAGAGAATGGTGGTATCAGGGAGGCGGCTGGGCTGGGGGGGTGTCTATGGTGGAGAGAGCGGGGTGAGCTAAGGGGGGGCTTGTCCTGCTGTATAGGGGGTGCTGGGCCCCCGATGATGTCAGCACTGGGCTCTGAACTCCTGTGAAGACATCGGTGCCTCCTGGGGACTTGACACCCCGGGGATGGAGGGGGCCAGACTTGAGCAAGCTTGGGGGGGGGGAATGTGACCTGTTAATGCTCCGCTCCTCTCCTTCCTAGCAGTGACCCCGCCATGGATGGGCCCTAGAATGCCCAGGTGGGGCTGCCGTCCCTGGGGAGATCTTCTCTCCTCTTCCCCCCCCCCCATGAGCTGACCCGGGGGAGGCTGGAGGAATGAAGCTGATACCACCCTGCAGAGCCCCATGGGTACTGGGGTGCAGTGAGCCCCCGGCTGGTAGGTATTGGACTGATGCATCCCTGTGCCCCCATAGAACCCAAATACTGGGAACCCCAGCCTGCCCCCCATGGGGCAGAGGGTCCCCAATGATGTCAGCACTGGGCTCCGAACTCTTGTGACGAAATCAGTGCCTCCTGGGACATTGACACCCTGGAGACTGAGGGGGCTCTGGGGGACAGTGCACCCCAGCTTGACCCTATTCTGGGGGCTCTGAGTTGGGGTGCACTGTTGACTGGGCCTGCTCCCCCACCAGGTGCTGTGCAGTGACATGGGTGGCGCTGGCGTTGTGGGGGTGAAAAATCCCCAAAACTGACCTGCCCTACGCTTCTGCAAGGACTTCCCTGCTGCCGCCCCAGAACGGTGAGTATCATGGGCGGGGGAGGAAGCAGCCTAGATCCCACTATGGGGGATGTGGGAGGGACATGGAGAGCATGTGGGCAGTAGGGTTGAATGTGGGTCCTGGAGTATGTGATATGGGGCTGGGACTTGATGCAGGGTGGGGGTGCTGGGGATCCCCAATGATGTCAGCACTGGGCTCCGAACTCCTGTGATGAAATCAGTGCCTCCTGGGGACTTGACACCCTGGGGGACTGAGGGGACTGCAGCTGGGATTGTGGGGGGCAGTGGCAGATTGAGGTGCAGGGGGACTGTGCCAAAGCTAACACAGCCCACGTTTCTCTTCTAGGTGCGGAGATCCTGTGTGTGCCAATCCCTGCACTGGTCCAGGGACCCAGGACTCGTGGGTTCTGTTCCCAGTTCTGCTGCTCCTTGTAGCTAACCTGGGTCCCAGGCTGGGGCCTGTTGATCTGGGGGGTGAGGGGTTCATGTCCCCTCCCCACTGATCCCCCAGTGGCTGCAGCTCCTGTCCTGCCAATAAAGTCGTGTTGATCTGAATGGAGCTCTGGGCTGAGTTGCTTGTGGTCTTGGGGGGAGCATGAGGCTTGTGTGGGTGGGGGTGTCCCGGGGCCCCCCTCCCACCATCTGGGAGGAAGCGATCTCTCTGGGGCTGGATCCTTGCTGCAGTGGCTGCTTGGCCCTGGCGCAGGGGGTCCTCTGCTGCTTAGTGCTGCTCTGAGTGCTTGCCCTGGGGGGGAATCTTCCACCCTCCCCCAACAATGAGTCTGCCCCTCCCTGGCACAAATGGCAGTGGGCCAGCTCCCTGCCTGGGAAGAAGAGCAGCAGGGGTGATGCAGTCACCCATGTGTGCCTCAGTTCCCCCTGCTTTTCATGGCTCTGGGGTGGCAGAGCAAGAGCCAGGAGGGGGTTATGCCACAGGGCAGCAAGGGGTCAGACAAAGGGGAGCTGAAACTGACCAGGCCCACTGAGACTCCCCACAGCCAGCTGGGGGAGAAGAGGGGGTTCCCCTGTTGACAAAGGCTTGGGGGGTCCTGTAAATACCCCCAGGGGCTGGGCTGGATTCCCAGCAGGGAGACAAGGGGCGCTGGTGCTGAAGGCCCAGGGTGAGGCCACAAGCCTGCCCTGGTGGGTTCTTGGGGATGGGTGCACAAAAGGGGTGGCTCCCTGCAGCCTGGTTCCTGGCGGGGGCATAGAGCAGGGCAGATGCCTGCTTGCCCTGGTTTACTGAAGACTTCCACTGGGGTGGGTGGCCCAGGGTCTGAGCTGGTGCAGATGCTGGGCTGATAGGTGCAGGGTCCAGCAGACTGCCCCCGCCCCCAGTGGGTTGGCAGAGATCTCTATCTGGGGTGGCTGGGCCCTTCCACCCTAACCTGTTGGCCTAGAAAAGGGGGGGCGGGCACTGCAGGCCCCCAGCACCAGCCAGATGTGAAGGGGGATGGTGCTAGTCCCCACCCTTGCCGAACTAGGCTCTGCTAGTGAGTTAATCCTGACCTTCATGCCCTGGGGGGCAGGGTGTTACACCCAGGGCACAAGTGGCTGGTGCCAGCTGTCAGGCTAGGGCTCCACAAGGCAGCAGGGTGCTAGGGGATGCTGGGGCTGGGTTTGCCTCCCAGCCATCCAGGGAGTGGCTGGGGCAGAGGGGCTGGCAGAATGGTGGAGGAAGTGGGATAACTGCCCCAGCTGGATGGTGCTTGTCAGAACTCACCTGGGGTGGAGAAGAGGTGTGCCCCCCCCCTCGTGTTTGAGTGAGGGTGGATGGGGGGGGTGTCCAGGAGGGGGCAAAACCTTGGCTACAAACAGCGGCTGGGGGGGAAGTTACCACCACCCCTACGCTGGGCTGCTGGTGCCCATCCCTGTCAAGCAAAGCGGCTGCAATGTGGAACCCAGGTGTCCTGCAGCCCCACCTTGGGCAGAGCCTGGATCTGGAATCCAGGGTAAAACACCTTGGGGGTTGGGAGCCGGTGTCCCCCCCCATCCACGCAGTGACCTCACGCAAGACCTGCCTGTCTGCTCTGGTGCTAGCACGGTCCAACCAAGCCCCCTGGGCTCCCGGCAGGGCCAGGCCAAGTGCCCTGTGTCCACCGGTTGCGCCCCCCCCGGGGCCTGTTTTTCACTCCTGAGGGGACCCCCCAGTGGCTCTCTGGACCCCCTGTTGAGTTGGGTTGGTTCAGCCAATTCTTTCCTGCCCCAGCGTCCCCCTCAGCCAGCGTGATGACCCCCCCAGCGGGTCGGCTCCAGGAGCAGCGTTTACCCCTTGGCCCCCGGGGGAGGGGGAGAGGTCAACGCAAAGGGCAGAGGGAAACTGAGGCACACGCAGGCTCCATAAAGATAGTACAGAGCCTTCCCCCGCTTCCTCCCACAGCTGAGCAGGAACCTAGCCCCCCCCACCCGGCTGTCGTGGCGTGGGGTTTTTTCCGTGGGGGGGGTTGGCCCCGATACAGCTGGGGGGGCTGGGGCTGGAGCGGGGGGAGGGCGGGGAACCGGGCTGTGCCCCCCATCACACCCCGCTGTACCCCCCGCTGGGGGGGGAGGGGCAGCTCTGGGGCCAGCGGGGGGGGGCGCCGCATCCCGCCGGGGTCCCCCCCCACAGCTGGGGCTGCAAGGCCGGAAGTGACGTGGGGGGTTTCCCGGAAGCGTCTGGGTCCGGCTGCGCTGGGGGAGCCCGAGCGAGGGAGCGCAGGTCCGGGGGGGGGGCCCTGGAGGGAAAGGGGGGGTAGGGGCTGGTTGGGGGGGCCGCCCGTTGGGGGCGTCACCTCACTCGCTCTCTTTCGCTTCCAGGTTCTGCACCCCCAGAGGGACCCGAGCTACAGGGGGACCCCCTCGGACACCAACCCCCGGCCTCCGCCCCCCCGGCACCCCCAGCCCTTCCCCTGCCCCCAGCCGTGCAGACCCCCCTCCTGATCCCTCCCTGCCCCCCCCGGCGCCCCCAGCCCTTCCCCTGCCCCCCAGCCGTGCAGACCCCCCTCCTGATCCCTCCCTGCCCCCCCCGGCGCCCCCAGCCCTTCCCCTGCCCCCAGCCGTGCAGACCCCCCTCCTGATCCCTCCCTGCCCCCCCCGGCGCCCCCAGCCCTTCCCCTGCCCCCCAGCCGTGCAGACCCCCCTCCTGATCCCTCCCTGCCCCCCTCGGCGCCCCCAGCCCTTCCCCTGCCCCCCAGCCGTGCAGACCCCCCTCCTGATCCCTCCCTGCCTCCCCCGGCGCCCCCAGCCCTTCCCCTGCCCCCCAGCCGTGCAGACTCCCCCCTCCTAATCCCTCCCTGCCTCCCCCGGCGCCCCCAGCCTTTCCCTGCCCCCCAGCCGTGCAGACCCCCCTCCTGATCCCTCCCTGCCTCCCCCGGCGCCCCCAGCCCTTCCCCTGCCCCCCAGCCGTGCAGACTCCCCCCTCCTGATCCCTCGCTGCCTCCCCCGGCGCCCCCAGCCTTTCCCTGCCTCCGACTGCCCAATCCCACCCGGCCCCTTCCCCCCCAGCCTGAGCCCCTCACCCCAGCCCCCACCCCTCCTGGCACCCGCACCCCTACCCTGCCCCCCAGCCGTGCAGCCCCCCTTCTGATCCTCCCCTGTCTCCCCTCAGAGCCCCCAGCCCTTCCCTGCCCCTGACTGCCCAGTCCCCACTTCTGACCCCCCCGACACCCCACTCAGAGCCCCCAGCTGGTCACTGCCCCCCTGACCGCTCCCGGCTGGTCCCTGCGCCCAGGAGGTAGCCAGTGGCATGTGGGCCCGGATCGGCTGAGCCCCCTCCCGCGGGGGAACATGGTGAGACGGGGGGGTGGTTCTGGGGGTGATGGGATGGGGGGACATTCCCCAATCGCCTGGTGGCCTCAGTGCCCCGGGGGAGGGGGTGGTGGCTGGGGATCATGACGCCCCGTCTGTCTGTCTGTCTCTAGCACTGGGTACCTGCGGAGCTGGGAGTCCCCGGATCCTGACATGGCCACGCTGGGCACCGCGGGCTCTGACCTGCCGCTGGGTGAGTGATCGGCCCACCGGGAGTTTGGGGGACCTACTGGGGAACCCAGGCATCCGGTCAGCTACAGCCCCACCATATCACAGTGCCTCCTGCTGGTGAACCTAGGTGTCTGGGCAGCTACAGGTCATACCCCCCTGCCCATGTCATACCTCCCCTGCTGAGGGACCCAGGCGTCCAGACACCTACAGGCCCAATCCCTGGTGTCTTGAGAGACCTAAGCATCCAGGCACTTACCCTAGTCACAGCCCCCACAGAGGAACCCATGTGTCTAGGCAACTGCAGACACCCCTCCCCAAATCGGGGAACCCCCAGTTAACCCATCTCTCTCCCTGCTCCCAGAGGATGGGGAGTCACTGCCCCCCAACTCCCCTGGAGCCCCCCGGACCCAGGTGAAGGAGGAGGGGCCCCAGTCGAGGCCAGAGGCAGCGATCACCCCAGAGACCGAGGTGCTGGGCACTGATGGGGAGGGGTCGACGCACAGTGCTGGTGAGAGGGCTGGGGCCATGGGGGCACTGGGGGGAGGAGGGGGGCTGGCAGAAGGAGGAGTGCAGCTGGGTAGGCAGGACTGGGGGGCTGGCACAGTGGAAGGGGGCAGGGAACAGAGCAGGGTTGGCATGGAAGGGCCTGGTCCCCAAGATGCTGGGCATGAAACTGTGTGGGGTGCCGGAGGGCTCCGTGGGAGGTTGTGTGGGGGGGACTCATGGCGGGTTGGGGAGCTGGGCGGGGATGGCCGGAGGCTCCATGTGGGGCTTGTTCCGGGGGGGCCCTATGGCAGGTTTGGGGAGCTCCTTGCGGAGGATGTTTGGGGGGCGTGGCGGGTTGGGGGCTCTGTGGGGGGATGTTTGGGGGCCCCCGTGGCAGGTTTGGGAGGTGGCGGAGGTCATTCAGTGGGGGCTGGGTGGGTGGCTCCATGCTGGGGTCGTTCGGGGAGGGTGTGGCAGGCTGGGGGGCTCCATGCGGGGGGATGTGTGTGGGAGGCTGGCGGGGAGCTGCATGCGGGGGGCGTTCGGGGGGGTGTATGGCAGGCTGGGGGGCTCCATGCGGGGATTGTTCGGGGAGGGCGTGGCAGGCTGGGGGGCTCCATGCAGGGGGGTAATGTGTGGCAGGCCGGGGGCTGGCAGGGGGCGTTTGGGGGTGTATGTGCGTGGCAGGCTGGGGGGTGTTCGGGGGGCGTGGGTGGCAGGTCGGGGGGCAGGCGGGGGGCGTGCATGGCTGGGTGGGGGGTGTGGGTGGCAGGCTGGGGGGCAGGTGGAGGGGTAGCAGGGCGGGGGGCGTTTGGGGGGTGTGCGTGGCAGGGCGGATGGGGGGCGTGAGTGGCAGGCCGAGGGGCTGGCGGGGGGGTGGCAGGCGGGGGGCGTGCATGGCTGGGTGGGGGCGTGCATGGCAGGCCGGGGGGCTGGCGGGGAGGTGGCAGGCCGGGGGTGTGTGTGTGGCAGGGCGGGTGGGGGGCGTGCGTGGCAGGCCGGGGGGCTGGCGGGGGGTGGCAGGGCGGGGGCGTGGGTGGCAGGCCGGGGGGCTGGCGGGGGGGGTGGCCGGATGGGGGGGGTGGCAGGCCGGGGGGCTGGCGGGGGGGTGGTCGGATGGGGGGCGTGCGTGGCAGGCCGGGGGGCGTTTGGGGGACGTGCGTGGCAGGCTGGGGGGCTGGCGGGGGGGTGGCAGGCGGGGGGCATTCGTGGCTGGCTGGGGCGCGTTCGGGGGTCGGCAGCTCTCACCCCTGCACCCCCGCCAGCGGAGGAGCCGGAGCGGCGCCGGAGGAAGGGGCCAGCGCCGAAGATGCTGGGCTCGGAGCTGTGCAGCGTCTGCGGGGACAAGGCCTCGGGTTTCCACTACAACGTGCTGAGCTGCGAGGGCTGCAAGGGCTTCTTCCGGCGCAGCGTGATGAAGGGGGCGCAGTATGTGTGCCGGGGCGCCGGGCACTGCCACATGGACCTCTACATGCGCCGCAAGTGCCAGCTCTGCCGGCTCCGCAAGTGCCACCAGGCCGGCATGCGCGAGCAGTGTGAGTCCCGCCGGGGGGAGTTTCGGGAGGAGATTGGGGGGTACTGGGAAGGGTGTGGGGGTCGGGGCATCGGGAGGGTGGGGGGGCTTGTGGGGGGGCGGGGGACGCCAAGGAGGGGGTGGGGGGCTTTGGGGAGTGTTTGGGGGCACTGGGAAGGGTGGGGGTACAGGGGGCACTGGGGAGGGGGTGGGGGGCTTTGGGGGGAGATTGGGGGCACTGGGAAGGGTGGGGAGGGCAGGGGGCACCGGGGAGGGCTTTGGGGAGAGATTGGGGGGCATTGGGAAGGGTGGGGAGGGCAGGGGGCACTGGGGAGGGTGTGGGGGGCTTTGGGGGGAGATTGGGGGCACCGGGGAGGTTATGGCCTCCCCCGACCCCACTCCCCCCCCTTTCCAGGCGTGCTGTCAGAGGAGCAGCTGCGGAAGAAGAAGGTGCAGAGGCAGCAGCAGCAGGGGGTGGGGGGGGAGGCGCCGCCGCGAGGGCCCCCCCTACCCGCCACGCCCCCGGCGGAGCCGGCCCGGCTCAGCCCCCAGCAGGAGCTCATGATCCAGCAGCTGGTGGCTGCCCAGCAGCAGTGCAATAAGCACTCCTTTAGCGACCAGCCCAAGGTCACGGTGAGGGGCCACGCTGGGGCCGGGACTCGGGGACAGCCCCCACCTCCACCTCCGCCGCCCCCCCCCCGCCTGCCATGCCTCCCCCTCATCCCCACGAGCACTTTTAACCCCTAGCACCGTCCCCCCACAGGGGAGCCCCGCAAAGCACGGAGAGAAACTGAGGCACACAGGGATGGCGTAAAAATATTACCAAAAATTCCCACTTTGTTACAGGGTGTCCCCCAAGCGCCCCATCTGGGCATCATGGGGGGTGGGGCACTGTGCCCAGCTTCCCCCGCACATCTGGGCATCACTGGGGCATCAGGCTGCCCCCCCAGCATCCATGTGTGGGGGGCCCTGTGGTGCTTCCAGCATGGGGTGAGGTTGGGGGTGTCCGTGGTATCCAGGGCTGGGTGCCCCCCAGGATGCTGTCTCACCGCCCCCCAATCCCCTTACAGCCGTGGCCCCTGGGCACCGACCCCAACAGCCGGGAAGCCCGACAGCAGCGCTTCGCCCACTTCACCGAGCTGGCCATCATCTCGGTGCAGGAGATCGTCGACTTCGCCAAGCAGGTGCCTGGATTCTTGCAGCTCACAAGAGAGGACCAGATTGCGCTGCTCAAGGCCTGCACCATCGAGGTGATGGGGGCAGGGGGGGTGTGTGGGGCAGGGAGGGGGGTGGCTCACAGCCGCCTGCAGCATGTAGGTCACTTCCCATCTGTGTCCGTGCGCGCTGCCACCAGCCATAACTTTGCTCCTGCCAGCCTGGGTTACACTAGATTTTTTTTCCCCCTGAAATGTGTGTCCTGTACTGGCCAGCTCTCCCCTGGACAATATACGATTATGTAAAGTCCGTTACTGCTTCAATAGAAAAAATACACACATAACTTGCCACCCCAAATGGAGTTTCCCCAACACTTCAGTTCAAACACACTGGATTAGATAAAACAGTAAAACACGTTCGTTATGGACTGAAAGATTTTAAGTGAGTCTGAGTAATGAGGCCGTGACGGTCTGTACTATTATGGTCTCCACTTTTATAAGCTGCTGATAAATTTTGTACAAACTTTGCCTCGTTAGGTATCATTTTTTTAAAACCTTATAATCTGCTGAACATTATTGTCATGGTAAAATATGTGTATCGACATTGTATGTGAAGTTATAAGTGTCCACTGTATAACGTTGCTGTAACATGTTCCAAAGTTAGAAAAGCAGACTCAAACCAGTTCTTCAGAGACAAAGACGCACTGGTGCCACCAGCCAGGTATCAGCATAATCAATTAAGAACGTAAGAATGGTCATACTGGGTCAGAGCAAAGGGCCATCTAGCCCAGTATCCTGTTTGCCGACAGTGACCAATGCTGGGTGCCCCAGAGGGAATGAACAGAACAGGGAATCGTCAAGTGATCCATCCCATCACCCATCCCCAGCTTTTGGCAAACAGAGGCTTGGGACACCATCCCTGCCTGGCTAATAGTCATTGATGGACCTATCCTCCAGGAACTTATCTAGTTCTTCTCTGAACCCTGTTATAGTTTTGGCTTTCACACCATCCTCTGGCAAGGAGTTCCACAGGTTGACTGTGTGTTGTGTGAAGAAATACTTCCTTTTGTTTGTTTTAAACTTGCTACCTATTAATTTCATTTGGTGACCCCTAGTTCTTGTGTTATGAGAAGGAGTAAATAACACTTCCTTCTTTATTTTCTCTAAACCAGTCATGATTTTATAGACCTCTATCGTATCCCCCCTTAGTCGTCTCTTTTCCAAGCTGAAAAGCCCCAGTCTTATTAATCTCTCCTCAGACAGAAGCTGTTCCAGACCCCTAATAATTTTTATTGCCCTTTTCTGAACCTTTTCCAATTCCAATAGATCTTTTTTGAGATGGGGCAACTAGATCTTGCACGCAGTATTCAAGGTGTGGGCGTAGCATGGATTTATATAGAGGCAATATGATATTTTCTGTCTTATTATCTATCCCTTTCTTAATGACTCCCAACGTTCTGGTTGCTTTTTTGACGGCTGCTGCACACTGAGTGGATGTTTTCAGAGAACTCTTCACAAGGACCCCAAGATCTTTCTTGAGTGGTAACAGCTAATTTAGACTCCATCATTTTATACGTATAGTTGGGATTATGTTCTCCGATATGCATCACTTTGCATTTAACAATATTAAATTTCATCTGCAATGTTGTTGCCCAGTCACCCAGTTTTGAGAGATCCTTTTGTAGCTCTTTGCAGTCCGCTTTGGATTTAACTCTTAGATAGTTTTGTATCATCTGCAAATGTTGCCATCTCAATGTTCACCCCTTTTTCCAGATCTTTTATGAATACCTTGAATAGGACTGGTCCCAGTACAGACCCCTGGGGGTCACCACTATTTACCGCTCTCCAGTTTGAAAACTGACCATTGATTCCTACCCTTTGTTTCCTATCTTTTAACCAGTTACTGATCCATGAGGGGACCTTCCCTCTTACCCTGTGACAGCTCACTTTGCTTAAGAGCCTTTGGTGAGGGACTTTGTCAAAGGCTTTCTGAAAATCTAAGTACACCATATCCACTGGATCCCCCTTGTCCACATGCTTGTTAATCCCCCCCCAAAGATTTCTAGTAGATTAGTGAGGCATGATTTCCGTTTACAAAAGGCATGCTGATGCTTCCCCAACAAATCATGTTCATCTGTGTATCTGGCAATTTTGTTCTTTACTATAGTTTCAACCATTTGCCTGTTACTGAAGTCAGGCTCACCGGCCTGTAATTGCTGGGATCACCTCTGGAGCCCTTTTAAAAAATTGGCATCACATTAGCTACCCTCCAGTCATCTGGAACAATAACTGATTTAAATGATTGGTTACTGTAGTTTGTAACCTATGTAACCAATTTCACATTTGAGTTCCTTCAGAACTCTTGGGTGAATCCCATCTGGTCCTGGTGACTTATTGCTTTTAGTTTATCAATTTGTTCCAAAACCTCCTCTACTGACACCTCCATCTGGGACCGTTCCTCAGATTTATCACCTAAAAAGAATGTCTCAGGTTTGGGAATCTCCCTCACATCCTCAGCCATGAAGACGGTTGCAAAGAATCCATTAAGTTTTCTCCGGCTGTTCAGTTGGCAGGAAGGAAGGTGTTGACACTTACAAGTTTTGCCAGCGTTAGTGCTAGTGTAGACACGGCCTAAGAAATGTACATGGCATCACAGGAGCATTTCAAACTTCCCGTCCGCAAGAGACGCCTTGTCGCCTGTACCCCAGCGGGGGGTAATCCTCAATAAAAGGGAGAGGGAGATAGTGACCTCCACTCTCTCTGCTCATGACATCGGTGATTCTCCAAAGAACTGACCTAAGGGGGAGCAGTTGCAGGCTGGATGGAAACCCAGCCTGTGAAATTTACAGCAGTGTCTGGTGAGACAAAACTTTTGCTTAGTAGCTTGTGGAGTTAGGCGGTAGCTTGTGTTTTACTCTTTTGATTTTCTTTTGTAACCAGTCCTGACTTTTATGCATCAACTCTTTTATAATCACTTAATGTCGGTCTTTCTGTAATTAGCAGACGTACCTTGTGTTTTATCTGAACCAGCGTGTTTGGATGGGAGTGCGTGGGAAAACTCCGTTTGGGGATAATGAGGCTGGTGCATACATTAGCCCCTTTGTTTTCAGTTTAAACCGATTTGTACCGAAAAATTCCCGGCTTTTACAAAAAGTATTCCTTTTTTTCCAGTTTCACCCTACTTTTTTATCATTCAAATATAGAAAAAATAACTTTTTATTAGGAAAATACAATGCCTTGCGCGAGAGCGATGTATTACAATAATAGGTTAATCTATGTGTAGATGCGAAACGGCCTGTTGAAATAAGGCACTGGTGAGGCCACACCTGGAGGATTGCGTCCAGTTTTGAGCCCCCAGAAGGGATGTGGACAAATTGGAGAGAGTCCAGCAGAGGGCAACAGAAATGATCAGGGAGGCTGGGGCACAGGATTTACGAGGAGAGGCTGAGGGAACTGGGGTTATTTAGTCTGCAGAAGAGTGAGGAGGGATTTGATAGCAGCTTTCAGATCCCTGAAGGGGGGTTCCAAATAGGATGGAGCTCAGCTGTTTTCAGTGGTAGCAGATGACAGTGATGGTCTTAATTTGCGGTGGGGGAGGTTTAGGTTGGATATTAGGAAACACTGTTTCACGAGGAGGGTGGCAAAGCACTGGAATGGGTTACCTTGGGAGGTGGGGAAATCTCCATCCTTAGAGGTTTTTAAGGCCCAGCTTGACAAAGCCCTGGATGGGAGGATTTAGTTGGGGATTGGTCCTGCTTTGAGCAGGGGATTGGACTAGATGATCACTTGAGGTCCCTTCCAACCCTGATCTATGATTAGTCTAGAAGATACACGCAATAAACAGGCCCGCACGCAAGCTCTGAAGTGCGTGCGCATCTGAACGCACTGCTCATCTCACACCTGCCACACCCACGTTTCAAGCTGTTAGCAGAGAGTGGTGTAAATGGGAAGAAAACGAAAATCGGTCTCCGAGTACGTACCAGAACACAAGGAGGTATTAGAAAAATTAAAAAAAATAAAACAGGAGAAAAGGCCGACGTGGAGTGTCTGTGCTGCAAATGGTGGGGCCTAATTTTGAAATGTAAATATTTACAGGCTAATAGTTCTAAGTCTACAACCGTGAACTGTTTGTTCACATGAAAGTTTTAGTTGGGGATTAGAGATGTATTGTTCTCTTAAACACCCAGGTGGGATTGTTCTCTAGAGTTCGGTCTTAGTTCTGCGGCTGACCGCAGTGATGAACAGAATTCAGAGCATTAATTTACTGAATACTTTTCCCCCACGTCTTTCCGTCCACCAAAATGAACCCCGATATTTACCCAGAACAATTTTTTCCCCCTGATTTTCAGCTGGTTTGGTGGTTGTGGTAAGAAACACAGATACATTCCCGGGAAAAATGCAATAGAATTGAAACTGAAACAAAGGGCCGCATGAATCCATCATTTCCTTTGATGGAATGACGGACTTTTGAGCTCAGTGGGGCGCTGGGCCATACAAGACGCACATTTCTGGGGGAATGAGGCTGGGGCTCAGAGTTGGCGGGGGTCACCCGCATGTTTAGCTGGAAGGCTGACGGTGGCGGGAGTGTGAAAGGGGCTTCGGGCTAGAGCGTTAAGGGGACCCCGCTGTTCAGCAGCCCAGATAGTACCCAGAGACACAGATGTCGGGAATGGTTACAAGGAAAACCAGGAGAAGATGGTTGCTGGTGCCCGGCTGAGCAAACCGGATCAGATGCCACCAGAGCTGCTCACCCCGTCCTCTCCCGGGTCTGACTGATCCTGCTTCTCAGGCCAGGGTCCCTTCTCCGGTCCACCGCCTGCTTATCGCTCCAGGGGCCGTGCACACAATGGGCAGGGAGAGGGAGGGCGGGTTTGTCCCCCCTCTTTTTCGAGTGTCCGTCTCCCTCGTGGAAAACCATTTCCAGTGGCGAAGCAGGGGATGGTGTCAAGGTGGCAGGATGTTCCCTGCTGCTTTTTCCTCCCCTCCCTGAGCACCCTTTGGCGCCCTGCCCGTGGCATCTAAGCTGCGCTCGCATCGCTCGGTTTGAGCCCGGCTGGTTTGTCCCCCGCTCCGTGTGGGACGGGGGTGAATAACAGCACCCGGGGGAACCGGTCACAGCCCACCAGGTGCCGCCCCGGGACAGTAATGACTGGCACTGGTGGGAGTGTGCAAACGATGCCTCACAAGATGGACTCTGTGCAAAGATGGCTACGCTCGTGCATAGGGTACGGGGACCGGGGCGGGAGGGTCGGCAGATCACGCTCAAAGCCTTCAGGGTCTGGGGGCCCTGGAGGGGGGCTGCGTTGGCGTGGGGTCGCATCTCCCTCTCTGTGGTGCCCTGGGTGTGGGGAGGAAGATGGGTGCGTTGGGGGCTCTGCCATGCCGGGGGGGGGTCTCACACCTGCCCCCGTCCCTCCCCCAGATCATGCTACTGGAGACGGCTCGGCGCTACAACCACGAGACGGAGAGCATCACCTTCCTGAAAGACTTCACCTACAGCAAAGACGACTTCCACCGCGCCGGTACGAGGAGGGGGGGACTGGGGGTTCCCTGGGGGCTGCAGCGGTGCAGGAGGCTTCCCAGAGGAGGGTGGGGGGATCCCAGGGCTGAAGGTTCTGGGAGGTTGGGGGGGCCTCCCAGGACGTGGGGTCTGACCCCAGGCCCCCCGCCCCCAGGCCTGCAGGTGGAGTTCATCAACCCCATCTTCGAGTTCTCACGGGCCATGCGGCGGCTGCAGCTGGACGACGCGGAGTTCGCCCTGCTCATCGCCATCGACATGTTCGCGGCCGACCGGCCCAACGTTCAGCAGCACGGCCAGGTGGAGGCGCTGCAGCAGCCCTACGTCGAGGCCCTGCACGCCTACACCCTCATCAAGCACCCACAGGTACCTGCCGGGGGGCCCTGCACGCCCCTTCCCCTCCCCCGGGGCTAGGGGCATTCCTGAGGGGGCGGGGAGGGGCTGGCGGACCTCCCCCCCCCCGCACACACCCGCACACACTGACCCGTCCCCCAGGACCGGCTGATGTTCCCGCAGCTCCTGGGGGCAGTGGGGGGATCTGTGGGGTGGAGGGAAGCGAAGTGGGGGAGCTGTTGGGCAGGGGACGGGCAGACCCCCCCCACACTGACCCATCCCCCCAGGATCCCGGCTGATGTTCCTGCAGATGCTGGGGGCAGTGGGGGGATCTGTGGGATGGAGGGAGCTGTGAGGCAGGGGGCTGGCGGACCCCCCCCACACACACTGACCCATCCCCCCAGGACCGGCTGATGTTCCCGCGGATGCTGATGAAGCTGGTCGCCCTACGCACACTCAGCAGCGTCCACTCGGAGCAGGTGTTCGCCCTCCGCCTGCAGGACAAGAAGCTGCCCCCGCTGCTCTCCGAAATCTGGGACGTTCATGAGTAACCGGGGGTCCGGGACCTCCCCCTCCCCCAACGTGGACTGCAGGGACCCCCTCCCAGCTGGACCTCCCCCCTAGGGGCCTCCGTGGATGAAGCATCCCCAGTCACCACCTGCAGGTGGGGGAGTGGGGGTCCAGCCTCAGAGACAATGGGGGCCTGCTGTGGGTCGGCCCAGCCCCCTCCCCCAATTTGGGGAGGGCTACGAAGCACTTTTCTCTGCCCCTCTACCATCTACCTGCCTGGGGGAGCCTGCTGGGGTGTGGGGGGGATTCAGGGCTGAATAGACCCCAGCCCCGTGGTGGGGCGTGGAGCCGGGGGCCCTCCCGCTCTGACACCAAGAGCTGTTTTATTGGGGGATCATCACGGGGCCGGAGCAATGGTCCCTCCCCCAACTTGGATCCCCCCAGCAGACGGGACCCCAACCCCCTCGCTGCTTCCTCTTATGCATAGGCCATGAATGCCCCCCTGCTGGACTCGGGCTGCATGGATGGGGCGGCTGGGGGCGCCCCTACCCCGGATGGGGCACAGACCCCTATGGAAATAAAGCAATCATAGCACAGCAGTAGTGTGTGTGGGTGTGTGTGTTGGAGGGGCTGGGAGCCAGGACTCCTGGATCCTATCCCCAGAAATCAGGGGGGTGGAGGGAGGCAGCCCTGGGAACAGGGGGGTGGCACGGGGTTTGCAAGGAGCCAGACTCCAGCTCCGTTCCCCCCCCCCCTCCACAGGCTCCTGTTGGGAAAATCCTCCAGGTTGCTGGAAATCTGGGGAATTCCCGCTGGGCCCAGCCCTGCTTCCGGCACCGGCTAGCAGGGGCGCTGCTGCTCCGTGTCCTGACTCCCAGCCCCAAGGATGGGGTGAGGGGCAGCTACTGGCTACTCCAGACCTGTCCTGTCCCTGCAAGGTCAGCTTTGGGGATGTAGGGATCACTGTGGGGGGCAAGGTGGGGGCACCTGCTGTGGGGATAGGGGTCTCTGGGGGGAGAGTGGAGTGCTGGCTCTGGGGGGGAGGGTAAGGCAGGGCTGAGGCACTGGCTGTGAGGGGAAATGGGGGGTGCAGAGGTCACTGGGGGGAAGGGGTCACTGGGGGAAGGGCTGGGGTGCTGGTTGTGAGGGGAACTGGGGGGGTGCAGGCATTATGGGGAGCAGGGAGGGGGCACTGGCTGTGAGCGGAAAGAGGGGTGCAGAGGTCTCTGGGAGGAAGGGGTCAATGGGGGGGCCTGGCTGTGAGGGGAACTGGGGGGAAGGGCAGGGGTGCTGGCTTTGGGGGGAAATGTGGGGTGCAGAGGTCACTGGGGGGAGCACCAAGCCACTCCAACCCTTGCTAGCTTTGGGGGGCTGGCAACTGGCATCCTAGGTTCCCTTACCCCATGGAGTGCCCTCTGCCTGCCCCCCCAGCCCTGGCACCAGGAAGAGGGGAATCCCTGTCTCTGGGGCTAGGAGCTGGAAATCCCAGGAGGGTGGAGTTGCAGGGGTGGGGGGAGAAATCCCTCTTCCTGGGAATTGCTCCCCCGCCTGCAGGGCACGGGCAGCCTGGCTGGGATGGGCAGGGGGACTTCCCTGCCTCGGGGGCGGGGGCTAGCAGCTAGGACTCCTGGGTTCTCTTCCTGGCTCGCAGCTGGGTCCAGATGAGATCCAAAGCGGGGGAACGCGGGCAGCGCCCAACTGCCCACTAGAAGAGAAGCGGGGTGGGGGTGGGGATACATGGGGGAACTTGGCTGGCTGAACTGGCTGAACCCCCTCTCTCCCCAATAGCCCCATCTTGGCCCCTTGAGCAAGGGATCGGTCCCATGTGGGGCAGCAGTCCTGGGAGTTGTGGGGCCAGGATTTGGGCAGGCCTGGTAGATGGGCTAGGCTGTGGGGTGGGGGGCGGTGACTCCCCAATGGGGGGGCTGAGCCAGGCTGGGAGTCAATGACTCCCAGATGAGGGGCTGGGCTAGGCTGGGGGGGGGCAGTGACTCCCCGTGGGGGGTTGGGCTGGGCTAGGCTGGGGGGGGGCAGTGACTCCCCGTGGGGGGGTGGGCTGGGCTAGGCTGGGGGGTGACTCTCCCGTGTTGCGGGGGGATGGTGAAGTGCATTATGGGAGGTGCCCTCTCTCGCAATGGACTAAAATGGGCACCCCCGATTTTTGCCACACTCAAAATGGCGTCTACAGGGTACCGGACAGTTACGCGTGCGTAGACATGTGAGCGCCAGTGCCTGACACATTCAACATGGCCGTCAGGCGGACTGACCCTACTACGCATGTGCGGTTGATAATAACATGATACTCGTGGGCCATGCAGTGAGCCGTAGCTCACGAAAGCTGATGCTCAAATAAATGTGTTAGTCTCTAAGGTGCCACAAGTCCTCCTGTTTTTTTTTACGCCCAACGTGGTTGACCTTCGGCGCATGCGCTTTGTTGTCCCGTCAGAGCGCCGCATTCGCTATGGGGGGTACCTCTCTGTTGCGCATGCGTAGTCAGCGCAAGGGGGCGCGCGTCCTCCGCCCCTCTCAATATGGCCAAGGCTTTACACATGCGCTTGGATGTTTCTTGACCCCCCCCACCCCGCGCGCCACACTCGCTATGGCGCCTTGTCGCGCGTGCGCTCTCCTCGCTCCCCTTGCCACGCTCAAGGTGGCGACAGGAAGCGCCCGGCTCGGGGTTGGCGCGTGAAGGCGGCGGCCAATGGGAGGAGGGTTGGCATGGGAACGGGGGGTGGGGCCCAACTGTCACCGCCCCCCTCCTGTGTTGGCGGGAGAGACGGAGTCTGACTGAGCGGGGGCCTGAGGTGAGCGGGGCTGGGCCATGGGGGGCGAGGGGAGGTTGAGGGGCAGCCATGGGGGGAGGGAGGAGGAGGTGGGGGCCATGGGGGGCGAGGGGAGGTTGGGGGCAGCCATGGGGGGAGGGAGGAGGAGGTGGGGGCCATGGGGGGCGAGGGGAGGTTGGGGGGCAGCCATGGGGGGAGGGAGGAGGAGGTGGGGGCCATTGGTGGCGAGGGGAGGTTGGGGGCAGCCATCGGAGGAGGTGGGGGCCATGGGGGGCGAGGGGAGGTTGGGGGCAGCCATCGGGGGAGGGGGGAGGAGGAGGTGGGGGCCATGGGGGGCGAGGGGAGATTGGGGGCAGCCATCGGGGGAGGGGGGTAAGGGGAGGTTGGGGGCAGCCATCGGGGGAGGGGAGCGAGGGGAGGTTGGGGGCAGCCATCGGGTGAGGAGGAGGTGGGGGCCGTTGGGGGCAGCCATGGGGGGAGGGAGGAGGAAGTGGGGGCCATGGGGGGCGAGGGGAGGTTGGGGGGCAGCCATGGGGGGAGGGAGGAGGAGGTGGGGGCCATTGGTGGCGAGGGGAGGTTGGGGGCAGCCATGGGGGGAGGGAGGAGGAGATGGGGGCCATGGGGGGCGAGGGGAGGTTGGGGGGCAGCCATGGAGGGAGGGAGGAGGAGGTGGGGGCCATGGGGGGCGAGGGGAGGTTGGGGGCAGCCATGGGGGGGGAGGGAGGAGGAGGTGGGGGGCGGCCATGGGGGGCGAGGGGAGGTTGGGGGGCGGCCATGGGGGGAGGGAGGAGGAGATGGGGGCCATGGGGGGCGAGGGGAGGTTGGGGGGCAGCCATGGAGGGAGGGAGGAGGAGGTGGGGGCCATGGGGGGCGAGGGGAGGTTGGGGGCAGCCATGGGGGGGAGGGGGGTGGCCATGGGGGGCGAGGGGAGGTTGGGGGGTGGCCATGGGGGGCGAGGGGAGGTTGGGGGGTGGCCATGGGGGGCGAGGGGAGGTTGGGGGGCGGCCATGGGGGGAGGGAGGAGGAGGTGGGGGCCATGGGGGGCGAGGGGAGGTTGGGGGCAGCCATGGGGGGAGGGAGGAGGAGGTGGGGGCCATGGGTGGCGAGGGGAGGTTGGGGGCAGCCATCGGGGGAGGGGGGAGGAGGAGGTGGGGGCCATGGGGGGCGAGGGGAGGTTGGGGGCAGCCATCGTGGGAGGGGGGAGGAGGAGGTGGGGGCCATGGGGGGCGAGGGGAGGTTGGGGGCAGCCATCGGGGGAGGGGGGAGGAGGAGGTGGGGGCCATGGGGGGCGAGGGGAGGTTGGGGGCAGCCATCGGGGGAGGGGGGAGGAGGTGGTGGGGGCCATGGGGAGGTTGGGGGCAGCCATCGGGGGAGGGGGGCGAGGGGAGGTTGGGGGCAGCCATCGGGGGAGGGGGGCGAGGGGAGGTTGGGGGCAGCCATCGGGGGAGAGGGCGAGGGGAGGTTGGGGGCAGCCATGGGGGGAGGGAGGAGGAGGTGGGGGCCATGGGGGCGAGGGCAGGTTGGGGGGCAGCCATGGGGGGAGGGAGGAGGAGGTGGGGGTCATGGGGGCGAGGGGAGGTTGGGGGGCAGCCATGGGGGGAGGGAGGAGGAGGTGGGGGCCATGGGGGGTGAGGGGAGGTTGGGGGGCAGCCATGGGGGGAGGGAGGAGGAGGTGGGGGCCATGGGTGGCGAGGGGAGGTTGGGGGCAGCCATGGGGGGGGAGGGAGGAGGAGATGGGGGCCATGGGGGGCGAGGGGAGGTTGGGGGGCGGCCATGGGGGGCGAGGGGAGGTTGGGGGGCGGCCATGGGGGGCGAGGGGAGGAGGTGGGGGCCATGGGGGGCGAGGGGAGGTTGGGGGGCAGCCATGGGGGGAGGGAGGAGGAGGTGGGGACCATGGGGGGCGAGGGGAGGTTGGGGGCAGCCATGGGGGGAGGGAGGAGGAGGTGGGGGCCATGGGGGGCGAGGGGAGGTTGGGGGCAGCCATCGGGGGAGGGGGGAGGAGGAGGTGGGGGCCATGGGGGGCGAGGGGAGGTTGGGGGCAGCCATGGGGGGGGAGGGAGGAGGAGATGGGGGCCATGGGGGGCGAGGGGAGGTTGGGGGGCAGCCATGGGGGGCGAGGGGAGGAGGTGGGGGCCATGGGGGGTGAGGGGAGGTTGGGGGGCAGCCATGGGGGGAGGGAGGAGGAGGTGGGGACCATGGGGGGCGAGGGGAGGTTGGGGGCAGCCATGGGGGGAGGGAGGAGGAGGTGGGGGCCATGGGGGGCGAGGGGAGGTTGGGGGCAGCCATCGGGGGAGGGGGGAGGAGGAGGTGGGGGCCATGGGGGGCGAGGGGAGGTTGGGGGCAGCCATCGGGGGAGGGGGGAGGAGGAGGTGGGGGCCATGGGGGGCGAGGGGAGGTTGGGGGCAGCCATCGGGGGAGGGGGGAGGAGGAGGTGGGGGCCATGGGGGGCGAGGGGAGATTGGGGGCAGCCATCGGGGGAGGGGGGAGGAGGAGGTGGGGGCCATGGGGGGCGAGGGGAGATTGGGGGCAGCCATCGGGGGAGGGGGGTAAGGGGAGGTTGGGGGCAGCCATCGGGGGAGGGGAGCGAGGGGAGGTTGGGGGCAGCCATTGGGGGAGGAGGAGGTGGGGGCCATGGGGGGCGAGGGGAGGTTGGGGGCAGCCATGGGGGGAGGGAGGAGGAGGTGGGGCCATGGGGGGTGAGGGGATGTTGGGGAGCAGCCATGGGGGGAGGGAGGAGGTGGGGATGATGGGGAGTGAGGGGCGGTTGGGGGGCCATAGGGGGTGGGGGACCATTGAGGGGGAGTATGGGGGTGGGGGGAAGGTGGGGGCTATGGAGGGGTAATGGGGGGCCATTGGGGTAGGGGAAGGAGGTGAGGGCTATGGAGCGCTGATAGGAGGCCACTGGCGTTGTGTGGGGGCTGGTGGGGAGCCATGGGGGTGGTTGCGGCGACCATGCGGGAAGAGGGGAGGTTTTGGGGAGCTGTTGGGGGAGGTTTTGACGAGCCACGGAACGGGGAACAGGGGATTAGAAGTAGAGCAGGCAGTGGAGGGGAGGGAGGATAATGGAAGGGGAGGGCTAAGGAGTAGGGCAGATTAGTGGTGGGGGGAGTTACTGGTTGGAGGATGTAGTTTGGCGGCTGGGATATAAACCGGGGGCGACAGGAGCGTGGCTGGACTGGCAGTGGTGGGGGGCAAGGCTGGGTGTGGGGCGGTGGGGGGGAGAGCGACCGGGTATGGAGTGGTGCCTGGGGTGGGGCAGGCGACTGGGTGAGGGGGGGCCAAGGCTGGAGAGGTGGGGTGCACCCTGGGGGGGTCTCTGCTCACACCCTCTCCCTGCCCCCACAGCCAGGATGGAGTTCAAGCGGAAGGCACCTGGGGTGGGAGCTGGCGGGGTGGACCCTGCCCCCGCGCCGCGGAAGCGGCCCAAGGGGGGCGACTGGGAGGACGACGGCCCCTCGCACTTCGAGGAGGAGCTGGCCCTGCTGGACGAGGTGGAGGCCGAGATTGCGCTGGAGATGAAGGAGTCTCAGCCAGCCCCCGACACGGTGCCCCTGGGTGAGGCGCGGTCTCTGCCCTGGCAGCGGGGAGCTGACCCCAGTGCAGTGCCGGGGAGCCTTAGTAGGGGGTGCCATGCTGTGGGAGGGGGGCTCGTAGGGGGTGATATGCTGCAGGGTGTGGAGCTGCGGGGAGAGGGGGCTCGGTAGGGGTGCCATGGGGAGCAGGATAGGGGGTGCAGCAGGGTTGGGGGCTTGGCGGGAGGTGCCATGAGGAGCCAGGGCTGCGGTGCTATGCTGCGTGGAGCAGGGGTGCTGCGGAGAGAGGGGTAGGAAGTGGGGTGCTGGGGAGGTGGGAAGGGGGTGCTGCAGGCAGATTATTTGGCTGGGGGCGCCGTGAGTGGGGGACAGCTCAGCCCCGTCTCTGATGCCCATTTCCTTCCCCCTCAGGGAGCCTGATCTCCTCCGTGGGGAACCCCAAGTGGCAGAGGCCACCGCCCCCCCCGGATAAACCCTGCCCAGGACATGCTCTGCTTCCAGCAGGTGGAGCTGGACTATTATGTGGGTGAGCCACAATCAAACCCCCTCCCCCGTCCCGGGAAGTGGGGGGGCACTAGTGAGTTAGAGCGGGGTGGGGGCTGGGAGCCAGGACTTCTAGGTTTTCTCTCTGGCACTGGGAGGGGACAGGGGCTGGTGGGTTAGAAGCTGAGGGTTGGGGGGAAGGGAGCCACGATGCCTGGGTTCTTTCCCCAACTCTGGGAGGGGAGGGGGGTCTAGTGGGTTAGAGTGGCTGGGGAAGGGGGCCCGGCAGACAGGACTCCTGGGTTCCTTTGCTGGTTCTGCCCTGGCTGTCCCCCCCCCCCCCCCGGAGTGGGGATTACCACCTGACCCCATTTCCTGCCTCCGCATGGCCAGGAGAGGGGGGCCCCCTGGCTCCAGTCTGGCTGGGCTGGTTAATCAGTGCCGTGGGGTAAGGTTGCTTTTGAGAGGCACAATGGGGCCCATCTGTCCCTGCTGCCACCCCAACGAGGGGAGCTGGGGGGAATGGCCTGGAATTCCCCTGGGACCTCCCAGTTCCCCTCCCCCAGCTGGGGAGCCAGAGGGGGCCCATCGGGTTGTTGGGCTATTCCTGATTGTGGGCCTGGCGCCACCCAGGTGCCTATGCTGGGGTTGGGAGGTTGGGGGGCTCCTTCTCTGATCCTGTCCCTTCCCCAGGTGTCCCTGTGCCAGGCATGCCCGGAGCCACCCAGGGCCCAGTGCCCGTTCTCCGGATGTTCGGTGTCACGGCGGCCGGGAACAGCGTCTGTTGCCACATCCATGGCTTCGCCCCCTACTTCTACGTGCCCGCCCCGGCCGGTGAGTGCCTCCTGGTGTGGGGAGGGGAGTGGGCAGCTGGCAGAGGCCCCCCTGACCCCCTGCCCCATCCCTGCCCCCAGGCTTCCAGCCCCAGCACCTGAGCGACTTCCAGAGGGAGCTGAATGGGGCCGTGCTGCGGGACCTGCGCTCCAACCGGGAGGGGCTGAGCCGGGCCGTGCTGGCTGTGGAGATGTGCAGCAAGGAAAGTGAGTGTGGGAGGGCTGGGGGAGCAGACGGGTCTGGGATGGGGGGCAGGCTGTGGGCTTCCCCCCAGTCTCGGCTGCCATGAGGGGTCCCTGGGCTGGGGGGGGCTGGTGGCTGATGCCCATCTGAGCTGACCCCCAGGGGTGTGGGGCAGGGAGGGGCGAGGGAGGTGAGAGTGTATGTGTGTGCGCGTGGTGGGGCTGGTGCCCATGTGGTGTCTCTCTTCTCCCCCACCCTGCCCCCAGGCATGTATGGGTACCACGGGCAGCGCCGCCTGCCCTTCCTGAAGGTGACCCTGGCGCTGCCGCGGCTGGTGGCGCCCGCCAAGCGGCTGCTGGAGCAGGGGCTGCGCTGCGAGGGGCTGGGTGTGCTGGGCTACCCGGCCTACGAGGCCAACATAGACTTCGAGATCCGGTAGGGCCCCCGCGCCGCCTCCCCCCCCACTGCGCCTGACGCCGGGCCCCCGTCCTGGCCCCTCCACTTCCTGCATTGGGATTGGTCCCTCGGCGCTGGGTCCCAGTTCCCCCTCCCCCACCCCAGCCCTGGGTGGTCCTCATCTGCCCCCTGTGTTTTGGTGGAGCCCCTTCTCTCCCCCACCCCTCTGTATTGGGCTGGGCCCCCAGTGCTGGCCCCCTCCTCCTTTGGCCCCTCCCCTCTGCATTGGGGTGGGGCCCCCCAGGTTGGCCCCCCCATCCCAGTCCCCCCATGCTCCCCTCTGGCCCCTGTCTGCTCCCCGGCCTGGGTCCTGACCCCTCTCCCATCTGCTCCCTCCCACAACGTTGGGTCCTGCCTGCCTATCTTGTGTGTCTCCCCCCTCCCTCCCCGGCTCACTCGCTCTCCCCACCCAGGTTCATGGTGGACCGGGACATTGTGGGCTGTAACTGGATCGAGCTGCCCCCTGGCAAATACTGGCTGCGCCCCAAGCAGCTCATGGGGGAGCCCCCCAAGGATCTGGCCAAGGTACCCCCATGGGGTGGATCTATGAGCGGGGGGGGGGTCTGTGGAATGTGAGCGTGTCTCTGGCCTGGGTGTGGGGCACAGGGGCTCATTGGGGTGGAGTTAAGGGTGGGGGCGCTGCAGCCAGGGTGGGAGGCTCTGTGGTCAGGGTGGGTCCCTGTGGGGTGGGGGGGGTCTCTCCCCAGCACTTGCGGGGCTATGGAAGGTTTGGGGTTTGAGGTGGGGGGGCAGTGGGCACAATGTGGGGGATCATGGGGGCTGGGGTGGGGGTGCAGAACCCTCCAGCTGACCTCCCTCTCTTCCCTCCCCCAAAGGCCTCGCTGTGCCAACTGGAGGCTGACGTGGGCTGGGCAGATTTCATCAGCCACCCCCCTGAGGGCGACTGGCAGGGCATCGCCCCACTGCGGGTGCTGAGCTTCGACATCGAGTGCGCTGGCCGCAAAGGTGGGGGGCAGCCCGGTGTCATCGGGGCAAGGGGGGCAGCTGGTGTGTGTGTGTGGAGGAAGCTGGGGAGGGGGCTGCCACGGATCCTTAGGCTGGACCGCTTGGACTGCAGCACCTGTGGGCTCTGGCAAGCCAGTCCTGCTGAGTTGGCCCCGGGGGTGGGGGAGCCATGCCCCCCTCACCCAGTCAGGGCGGCTGGTCCTGGGCCCAAGGCGTGGGTATGGGGCCTAGGCAGCGGGGTGCCGCCTGCCTTGCAGGCAGACAGGCCTCTGCCACCTGCTAGGAACCAACGCAGCACATGGGGAAACTGAGGCATGCACAGGCCTCGTCAAAATATTACAGAAAATTCCCACTGTGTCCCGGGGGGTGGGCAGCAGGAGATGAGGGTGGCTGCAATGGGGGTGGAGGGACGAGTGAGCTGGAGGCCATGATGGGTCCAGCCAGGTGCCTCCGCAGTCAGCAGCGAAAGAGGCACTGCCATCACTAGGGGCCAGAGTGAATGCCAAGCTCCAGGCTCGCTGCAGACCCGCACCCCATCCACCGCCCCCTTCGTCCCCAGGGATCTTCCCGGAGCCGGACAAGGACCCAGTGATCCAGGTGGCCAACATGGTGCTGCGGCAGGGTGAGCGCGACCCCTTCATCCGCAATGTCTTCACCCTGCAGAGCTGTGCCCCCATCGTGGGCTCCCAGGTGCTGTGCTACTCCCAGGAGGCCGAGCTGCTCAAGGTACTAGGGGTGGGAGTAGGGGGATGTGGGGAGCGGGTGGGGAAAGCCGGGGAACATGGGCCTAGGGTCTGTATCCCGGCGGTGGGGGAGGAGCGGGAGGGCCCTGGAGCTGGGGGGGCTCTGGATGTCCCCCCTTAACCCCCCTTGTCTGTGGCAGGCCTGGGCGGAGTTTGTGCGGATTGTGGACCCCGATATCGTCACGGGCTACAACATCCAGAACTTTGACCTGCCCTACCTGCTGCAGCGTTCCCAGGCCCTCAAGGTAGCGGGGACCCTGACCCCCATTGCCCCCTGACCCCTCCACTTGCCCCCACAGCTTCTGCCCCCTCCCTGAGCTACGAGGACCCCCCACCGACCTGTCCTATCTGCTGCAGCACACGCAGGCCCTCAAGGTAACAGGGACCCCACTCCCCAGCCCGCCTGACCCGCAGCATGAGACTTCTCACCCACCTCCCAGCCAGCTCAGGGGGTCAGGGTTCCCCCCACCCCCAAGAGCCAGGCACAGCCCATGACAGTGCTGGGGGCCTGGGGCGCCCCCTGCCCTTTATGGGGGTATTTCCTGGTCCTGCTTCACTCCCAACGTTCCCCAAGGAGAGCAGAGCTGCCCCCTCCGGGCCTGACACCCCATCTCGCCCCCTTCCCCCGCACCCCTTCGGCAGGTTGCCACCTTCCCCTTCCTGGGCCGCATCCTCGGGCGCAAATCCGTCATCCGGGACTCGTCCTTCCAGTCCAAGCAGATGGGGCGGCGGGAGAACAAGGTCATCAACATTGAGGGGCGCATCCAGTTTGACCTGCTGCAGGTGGGGCTGCAGGTGGTGCGGGGGCGAGGGGGGCTGGTTGGTGGGGCTGCGGGGCTGGGGCGAGGATGTCATGGGGCGGGGGGGGATCACAGTCTGGGTGCTCGGGAACCGTGAAGGCGGTCAAGGCTTGGCTTTGGAGCCTCGTGGGTCCGACCGTGGCGCGTCCAGCACCCCATGAGCTCCCCATGGCGAGCCCGTCCAGATGGAACCCCTGGGGAAGCCTCACCCTGCCCCCAAAGGGTCCTGCCCCCCAACCCCGCAGGCAGCCAGGACTCCCAGCCAGCAGGTAACGCAGCATAGGGCAGAGCTGGTGAGCACGGACAGCAAAGTCCATCTTGGGGGAACCCAGAGCGTGGAGCCCTGGACTGCTTCCTCCCCCCTCCGCCCAGCCCCAAACCAGGAGACTGACCCCTTCCCGCAGCCCAGCCCTGGACCCGCCCAGTGCCCCTCTTTCCGGGACTCATGGGACGCGTGCTGTCTCGGCCCAGTGCCTGGGGGAAACCCCCTTCAGTGTGACAGCCCTTCTTGGGGCTTCACTTTCTCGGGGGTTAAGCCCCTCCGCCTCCTGGAACCGCACCTCTCTGAGCCGTAGCATGCCTGTCTCTGCCCTGGGCCCACACAGGGAGTCCACTCGCTCTGGACCTCCAGGGCCCCCACTCCCAGAGGGAATAATGCCCCCCTGTTCTCTAGCCCAGAGGGACTCTCAGCCAGTGGAAAACAGGAGGGTTTATTGAGCATCTGATAAACTTTCTGGGCCTCAGGCCTGGCCTCCCTCAGCACCGCACATCTAGGTCTCTCCTGCAGAGGGGCGGGGCTCTGCCTGCTCCTCTCCCCAGTCCAGAGCCCCCCTCCTTCCAGCCGATCATCCTGTATCATCTCCCCCAACAGCTCCTCCCCCGTCCTTTGTCCCAGGTAAATGAGTGGCAGGGGCCCTCTCTCTCCTGTCCTTTGTTTCCCTCTGGCTGGAACCGGTTGGTCAGGTCACCGGGTTCCTCTGTCCTCAGCCCTTTGTCCTGCCACTGGCTGCCTTCCAAGCTGGGGTGTGCCTCTTGGACATCAATCACTTGGGTCCCCCATCTCCAGGCCATTTTTCGGGGGCAGGGGGTGTCCCTGCTGCTAGGCTTGGTCACACCTGGTCCTCTGCACCAACAGGCAGCACATGGGGAAACTGAGGCGTGCGCACGCTTTTAATGTAAAACATGACAAAAATCCCCACAACCCTCCTCCATCCTTTGTCCCTTTCCCGGCCCAACAGGCCACCTGCTCTCTTTGTTCTCCAACTCTTCCCTCCCATTCTTGCAGAGGATGGGCCGGGCCATGATTTGCCAGGCTACAGAGTGTCGGGCTATTGTCTGTGTCCAGGCAGCAGTACCCTTCTTGCCCTCTGGGGGTCGCTGCACTGCTCACACACCCTTGTCCCACCACCTAGATACTTAGGTAACACGGGAAACTGAGGCACACACACACATAGTATTCAGAGAAAACATTAAGAACAGTCTCACTTCATCACAGAGACGCTGGGTGGGGGTTGCAGGATGGGAGCGAGGGCGGGCAGGGACTGCATGTCGGGAGTGAGGGGCACCGGGGGTCTCACCGTCCTGCCCCCCCCACAGGTGCTGTTGCGTGAGTTCAAGCTGCGCTCGTACACCCTGAACGCTGTCAGCTTCCACTTCCTGCAGGAGCAGAAGGAGGATGTGCAGCACTCCATCATCACCGACCTGCAGGTGAGGGTGGAGCCTTGGCACGCCCTGCCTCTGTGTGGGATAGGCCCCTGCTCTCCCCTTCCCACCCAATGGGACCCCCGTGTGCTTCTCACACCTGGCCCAGCTCAGCCCCGTCTCCCTGGTCTGTGCTGTGTCCTCCCAGCCTGGCGGGGCTCCCCCCCGGGGCTCCTCCACAGCCCCCCGAAACCGTGTCCTGTCCCCCCAGAACGGGTCGGAGCAGACACGCCGGCGCCTGGCCGTGTACTGCCTGAAGGACGCCTACCTGCCGCTACGCCTGCTGGAGAAGCTGATGTGTGTCATCAATTACATGGAGATGGCGCGGGTCACCGGGGTGCCGCTGGGCTACCTGCTCTCCCGGGGCCAGCAGGTCAAGGTGGTGTCGCAGCTGCTGCGCCAGGTGAGGAGGCTCCTGGGTGTGGGGGCTCCCGGGCTCGCTCGGCTCCATACGGCTCCTGGGAGGAGGCCCCATCCGTGCAATGCTGCCTCC